>NC_091470.1:362876100-363176100 GCF_036971445.1 Narcine bancroftii | reverse complement strand
TAAAGTTACAAATATCAAAGTGTTGGGGGGGAGTGAGAAAGAAAGGGGCAACCCAAAGAAGGAGATGGGGGCTGAGTCAGTTACAAGCTCATATTTTATTTAGTAATCTCACAGACTGAAAACATTTCATAACAAAACCTTTTCACACCAAAACCATCCACAGCTGGTGGTCAGACAGAAAGCACCGTCAAATAGCAACTATAAACACAGTTAATGGTTTGGAAGAACAACAGTTGTTATTTCAGGATGAAAGACCAGATGGGACATTTACAGGTAAAGTGATTATGAGTCATGTTTTTGGGAAATTGAAACAGAAAAGATTTTGGTATTGATCAAGCAAGTCATGTGATTGAGACACTTGAAGAGGCAAGATTGATTAATAAGTAACCAGAGATGCAAGAGACAGAGGTGAAATGACTTTGTGTGAAATGGACACTTTCTTGTCAGGGGAAAACAGTGATCTACTGTGACTATTGTAATGGTCATTTCAGATAAACCCATATTTGGGTAAAGGAAGCAAGATTATCCTTGCATTTGGATTGTGGCCATTCTGATCACCATTTCATCTGAGCCTTTCCTGGGTCTTGGAAGGATTGTAGAAGTCACATGTTTTGTTTCCCCTACTCAAGGGAAAGGGGAGTTGTGAGAACCATTCATATGGAAAGACATTTCTCCAGAAGCAACTCAACAAGGATTTCTAAGTTAAAGGCAGTCTGATGACTCAGTGTCTCACCTGCTTCATAATTACTTCTGAACATCAGTTTAAAAGTTCTGAGTTTCCACACAGGATTCCTAACACTGAACTTTGAGAATTGACTTTCCAGAATTGAGTCTAAGCTGTAATGGTTTGGATAACACACACACACACACACACACACACACACACACACACACACACACAGGTATATTTGTGCAATGGGGTTAAGTTTAGATTTAAGTTAAATTGTTATATTATTAATAGCTATTAGTGAATTTCTATTGTTGCTGGTCTATGATGTAACAACTAGGGAGAAGTATGAGGGGATAAGTAAGGGTATGGAGTGGTGGTGGAATGAGCCTGTGGGATCCAGCAGTAGTGTCAGCCTTGCAGGGGTTGAGGTTGGTGTGGGAACTAGAAAGGGAGTTAGCGTGGATGTTGGTGTGGGGGAAGGTCAGGACTGTGGCGTCGAGTGTGTCGGAAGATCAGGTCTGTGGGTGGTCATAACAAGGTGGGAAATCTGCATTGAAGGTGACTGGAGATCTGGCCTACAAGTGATCCGGACTGAGGTGGGAGACTGGGGTCAACTTTGTCAAGATATATGGAAAAATCCTGATTTTTTTTGGCCAAAAATAGGGAATCAACTTTTACATGAGATAGACTTTATAAATTAAAAAAAACATTTTAGACATATAGCAGAGAAAAAGGCCTTTTCGGCCTATGAGCCCAATGGCACCCAATTAACCAACAACCCTTGGTACGTTTTGAACGGTAGGAGGAAACCGGAGTCCCTGAGGAAAATCCACGAAGATACGAGGAGAACATGCAAACTCCTTGCTGGCAGTGTGGGATTCAAACCCCAGTCCACATCACCAGCGCTGTAACGGTGTTGTGCAAACCACTACACTGGCTGTGCTGCCCCATCAGTATATATGGTATTTATTTCAAATTATATTGTCTGTGATTATTGGGTGATATGTATGTATACGTCGTGGTCTGGAGAAGAGCTTTTTCATCAGGTGGTATAGGTACAGTCAGATGATAATAAACTTGAACTATTGTTAATATGGTGCGGTGCCAGGAATTGCTGGGGTCATGATGCTCTCCTTCCTTCATCAGAAACTATTGAAATTGCATTACTTTAATAGCTTGGAACAATTTGTACCCACAGCTACACTCTGACTTAGATAATGGCAATGGTACCCTGAGATACACGCTGAGTGGTGAGGGCGCTGGGACCATATTCACCATCGATGAAGATAAAGGAGACATCTATCTCATGAAGAAGCTGAACCGAGAGGAAAAACCCTCCTACTGGTTACGGGCGCAAGTGGTGAACAAAGCAACCAATCAGCACGCTGAACCGGAGTCTGAGTTCAATATCAAAGTCCAGGACATCAATGATAATGAACCCAGGTTTCTGGATGGCCCGTATGTTGCCACTGTCCCCGAAATGTCTCCTGATGGTAAGCACAAGTAATATCATACAAATTAGGAGTTCTTTCACGTCTCTTGGCGTTGGAGTGCTGGAGAAACTCAGCAGTTCACGCAGCTTCAATGGGAAGCAAAAGGCTTCAGGCTTGAGGCCTGAGCCCTTCATCAGGAGTGTGGAAAATCAGGCAGACGGCTGCATTAAAAGGTGGGGGAGGGTAAAGGAGAAGGAGGCCTTTTGCCAGGGGTGGTGGTGGAGGCCGAAACATTATGGGCATTTAAGAGTCTCTTAGACTGAATGAAAGAAAACTAGAGGGTTACAAGTCAGGAAGCGTTTAGTACAGTTTTTCTTTCGGAATATATAGGTCGGCACAACATCAGTAGTCAAAGGGCTTGTACTGTGCTGTAGAATCAGAATTTGTCACAAACAACTCACAAAATTTGATGTTTTGCGGTAATATCACAGAGCAAATGTTCATATAAACCACCTTACAACAATAAATTTAAAAAATAGTGCCCAAAAAATAAGACAGTGTTTTTGGTTCCTTGATTATTCAGGAATTTGATGGCAATGGGAAAGATGCTGTCCTTGTGCCGCTGTGTCCTCGTCTTCAGGCTCCTGTACCATTTTTCCGATAGTAGCAGAGTGAAGAGGGCATGGCCCTGGATGGTAGGGATCTTTAAGGATAGAGGCTGCTTTCTTTATGACCCCCCACCTCTTGTCGATGTCCTCGATGGGGTGAAGTCTGATGTCTGTGATGTCGCAGGCTGAGTCAACAATCCACTGGAGTTTATTCTTGTCCTGAGAGTTGGCACCTCCGTACCAGGCAGCGACGCAACCAGCCAGAAAGCTCTTCACAGTACACCTGTAGAAGTTTCTGAGAGTTTATTCTTGTCCTGAGAGTTGGCACCTCCGTACCAGGCAGCGACGCAACCAGCCAGAAAGCTCTTCACAGTACACCTGTAGAAGTTTCTGAGAGTCTTTGGTGACATACCAATTCTCCTCAAACACCTCACAAAGTATAGCTGTTGGCGAGCCTTCTTCGCAATTGCATTGACACTCAGGCTCCAGGACAGATCCTGAGAGATGTTGACACCCAGGAATTTGAAGTTCTTGACTCTCTCCACTACTGAGCCCATGACGAGAACTGGGTTGTGTTCCTCCTGAAGTCACAATCAATGGTAATAAATCTTCGCTGAACCCTCTCCAATGCCAGTGCCTCCTTCTCAAATAAGGCACCCAAAACTGTACACAGTACTACATGAGGTCTTACCAGTGCCCTATAGAGTCTCATCATTACATCCCTGCTCTTCTATCTTATTCCTCTAGAAATGGACGCCAACATTGCATTCACTGTTGACTCAACCTGGAGATTAACCTTTAGGGTATCCTGCACGAGGACTCCCAATTTCCTTTGCATCTCCGAACTTTGAATTTTTTTCCTCATCTCAATAATAGCCTGCCCTTCGATTTCTTGTACCCAAATGTAGGACTGCTGTAGACTTCCCATCACTATATTTCATCTGCCATCTATTTGCCCATTCTCCTAATCACTCCGAGACCCTCGGCCGCCTCTCCGTGCCCTCAGCACCACCAGCTCTCTCACCTATCCACAAACTTAGCCACAGAGGTATCTATACCATTATCCAAATCATTTATGTACAATGTAAAAAGAAACGGCCACAACACTGACCCCTGCAAAACACCACTAGTAGCAGGTCAACCAACCGGAATAGGATGTCTTTATTCTCACTCTCTGTTTCCTGCCTATTAACCAACACTCTACACATGGTAGTCTCCTTCCTATAATTTCATCAGCTCTCACCTTGTTAAGCAGCCTCATCTGAGGCACCTTGTTAATGGCCTTCAAAAGTCCAAGTGCGCATCATCCAACTTTGGCTGCAGCAAGTAAGAATTTCTGGGAATGTATACATTATCCCTGTGGATATGACAGTAAACTCTCATCATCATTCTTCGCCCCCTCCCACCTCACTCACAGACCATGTGGAAACTCATAAATCCTGTCCTTCAATGTGACAGTGACTCTGTGTCCTTGGCTGTCTGGGTGGATGGTTCAAGAGGGAGAGGGCGAAAGAAGGGATAGGATAATGAGGTTGTAAGGTCAGCCATGATCGTATTGAATGGTGGAACAGGCTGGAAGTGTGGAATGACTTTCCAATGGGTCTCCAATAATGACAAACAATTGGCTTAAAAACCTGGTTGCCTTGAAATACATTGTGATGCTTTATTGTTGTATCAGAGACCCCAAGAGACAAGGGAAATGGAACAGGTCAGGACTAGAAATGTTTGTCACTTTCTCTCCTTTTGTCAGCCATTGAACTGCCTCTGTCTTCTAACTCCACCCCTAACCCTTCCCCCATCTGTCTCTCATCCTTCACTCCTCCTCTGTTCACGGATCCCCTGCTGGCTCGTCAACCCCTTCCAACTCTTCCCTCAATTGACAGAGTGTTCCCCCTCTGCACTCTCAGTCTTGGTGAAGGGCTCTGACTTGAAACCTCAGCCATTTATTTTCTGCTACATCGCTGCTCGGCCCACAGAGTTCTTCGAGCAGATGGTTGATTGTTTGATGGAAATGGGCCTTATTGACTGCTTCTTTATTTGCGCAAATTTACTCAGTAATTTGTAGCTCTCTAACGTGGTTGGACCACACCTTCAGGCAGTTCTGGTCACCTCCTTCAGAATTTATTGTGAACAAGTCAAGAAATTCGATGTTTTGGGTCAGCATCATTGAGCAAACATACATATTATAACCATCTTACAACACTACTATAAAAAATAAAAATAAAATTAAGAGTGCACGAAGGGTAAAGTCATGTCTTTGGTTCATTGATTATTCAGGGAACTGGGTCAAACGAAATTTGAGAAATTAGTTGCTGATAAGGACAAAAAAAAAGGGTTTGTTTCAGAAATGTATTTGTTATTACAGAAAAATGATGAAGAAGGTTGATATATTTAGAACAAGAGATAAATGGGAGCAGGATTTATTTATTCTTTTATCTGTGGAAGAATGGTCTGATATGTGCTTGGATAGTGTCACAAAATTAATTAATGTACATTATAGTTTTGTTAATTATAACTTTTTGTATCAGTTATATTTAACTCCTGAAAAACTGAAAAGCTATGGTTTTAGTGAGTCAGCCTTGTGTTTTCGAAGTGGGAACCAGACAGGTACTTTTGTGCATTCGGTGTGGGAATGTACAAAAGTTTAGCCTTTTTGGGAACAAGTAATTAAATTTTTGCGGGACTTATTCCAAATAGATTTATATGTGGATCCATGGGTGGGTTCATTGGGTTATACGAAGAATATTATGGCTAATTTGCAATTGGAAAAACCTCAAGTTGCATTGATACAATTAGGATTAGCAATGGCTAGAAAATGTATTGCCATAACTTGGAAAAATGGTGTCGAATTGAGTATAAAAAGATGGCATATAATGAAATTCAATCACGTCTGTATTTAGAGAAGATAACGTACAGTTTGCGGAATAATCATACTTCTTATGTTAAAATGTGGCCTTAATATTTGGAATGTATGGTGAGATGTTAAGTAAATTTTTATTTGTGTTTAAAGATGTAAATAATTGATAAACCACACAGCAGCCTGTTATGATCTTATGTATGTTTTTTTATAAATTAAGTTCCAAGGGGGGAGGGTTGTAAGGGAAGGGGTAGTTGGGAGGCGTGGGGGGTAGTATGGGGTAGTTTTAGGTTTTATTTTGTATTTTATATACTTGAATTTTGTAAAACCTTAAATAATTTTTTCAAAACAGAAAGGAATCTGATGGCGGAGGGGAAGAAGCTGTCCTTGTGCCGTTGAGTGCTCATCTTTAGGCTCCTGTACCTTTTTCCTGATTGGGGGAGGGGGTTGCAGAGTGAAGAGGGCATGGCCTAGGTGGTAGGGAATAGAGGCTGCTTTTTTAAGACACTGCTTGAAGGAGTGGTCTGGTTCTTGTGTTGTTGCAGTCCCAGTTAACAAACCTCTGGAGTTTATTCCTGGCCTGAGAGTTGGGCCTCCATCCCAGGCAGTGATGCAGCCAGCCAGAATGCTCTCCACGGTACACCTGTAGAAGTCTACGAGAGTCTTAAGTAATATACTGAATCTTCTCAGACACTTCACAAAGTATAGCCTTTGTGATTGCATCAATGTGGAGGCTTCAGGACAGTTCCTCAGAGATGTTGAAGTTCTTGACCCTCTCCACTACTGAACCCTCAATGAGGACTGGGTCATGTACCCCTGACTTCCTCCTGAAGTCCACAATCATCTCCTTGGTTTTGCTGACAATGAGCACAAGTTTGTTGTCATTACACCCTTCAACGAGCTGATCTATCTCCCTCCTGCCATATGCTTCCTCACTGCCATTTGTGATTCTGCCGACAACTGTGGTGTCATGGGCAAACTTGTAGATGGCATTGGAATTGTTCCTGGCCGCTCAGTCATGGCTGTGTAATGAGTAGAGCAGTGGGCTAAGCACGCATCCTTGGGGTGCGCCTGTGTTGATGATCAGTGAGGAGGAGACGTTGATTCCAATTTGTACTGACTGTGGTCTTCCAATTAGGAAGTCAAGGATCCACTTGCAGAGATGGGTACAGAGGCCTAGAGTCTGTAGCTTCTTGACCAGCCCTGAGGCAATAATGGCATTGTAGGAAGGAGGTAGATGCTTTGGAGAAGATGCAGATGAGGTTAAACAGAATTTTGCTCATATTGGAGAACATGTCACAAGAAGCACAGATGACAGAGATAGGGCTTATCTTTGTGGAATGACGAAGAATGAGAGGTGACCTAATGGAGGTATATAAGGTTATGACCCTATAATGATGCCAACGGCCCTTTGGTCAGGGTAGTACAGAGAGGTTAGGGCAGCACAGTTAGCGTAGTGGTTAGCAACATGCCTTTACAGCACCAGCGATCAGGACCAGGGTTCGAATCCCGCACTGCCTGTAAGGAGTTTGTACGGTCTCCCCGTGTCTGCGTGGGTTTTCCCCAGGGGCTCTGGTTTCCTCCCACTGCTGAAAACATACTGGGGGTGTTGGCTAATGGGGTGTAAGTGGGCAGCACAGACTCATGGGCCGAAATGAGCTGTTTACTGGATGACTACATCTTTAAAAAAGGGCCTGATAGTTATTGGGGGGTTACAAAAAAACTGCCTTGAATCCAGAGACTTCTGGCTCCTGTACATTCTGCCTGAAGGTAGTAGGGAGAAGCTAGCATGACCAGGGTGTTGGGAATACCAGAGTAATTTCTATTCATTCACTTAACATCTGCAAGTCTATTGACTCTCCTATAAACAATCTCAACGTCAGTTCTCCGTGGTGAGAACTGGTATAAAATGATCATGTTTTGAATGAAGACATTTCTCCTCATCTCCTCACTCTTTGTCTCCTTATTCTGAGACAAGGGGCCCAGGTTTCAACTTCCTCAGCCAAGGACAACATCCTCCCTGCATCCAGCTTTCCAAAAGGTCTTGACTTCGTAAGTTAAAGGGCTGCATTAAATAGAACACAATGTAATTGCAGTATGCGTTTGTTGCTGTGCATTTGTTTGAACAGCAAAGCATTTGGAACAGAAAAAAAAGTGCAAGAAATATTGAATAAGTGTGTTTGCCTGAACTCTGTGCAGGAACCTCAGTTACCCAAGTAACGGCAACTGATGCTGATGACCCATTGTACGGGAGCCATGCCAGGGTTGTCTACCGACTCCTTCAAGGACAGCCATACTTCCTGGTGGAAGCAACAACAGGTAGGCAAAGAGACGTGTACCTCAGAATGCGATCGTCTTCCCAATGGAGTTTGATAATGAGCAGCAATGAGTCAGGAAGGTGTGACACAAATGATAGAAGGTGTGGTTGATGGAGTTCAATCTGAATAAGTGCAAAGCAATGCATTTTGGAACTTGAAGGTGGTGTAAAAACACATAAATGCTGGAGGAACTCATCAGGTCTTGCTGCATCCACAGGAGGCAAAGATATCTAACCGACGTTTCAGGTCTGATTTCTTTGGAAGGATTTTTAAAAGTGTGGAGGAACAGAGAGATCTTTAGGTCCATGTCCATAGATCCCTCCTAATTGCTATGCAAGTTGATTGAGTGGATGCGTTGGCCTTCATTAGTCAGGGGATTGAGTTCAAGAGTCATGAGGTAATGTTGCACCTCTATAAAACTCTGGTTAGGCCACACTTGTGTCCAGTTCTGATCGCCTCATTACAGGAAAGATGCTGAAGTTTAGTGCTAAGAAGACTTACCAGGATGTGGCCTGGATTGGAGAATATATGAAGCAAGGTTGACAGAGCCAGGACTTTTCTCTTTGGAGCAATAAAGGATGAGAAATGAGTTGATAGAGGTATGTAAGATTATGAGTGGCTTAGATAGGTGGGACAGCCAGCACATTTTTCCTGGGGTGACAACAGCAAAGACCAGAGGAGAGCAGTTTAAGGTAAGTGGAGGAAAACTGAGGGGAGACGTCAGAGGAACTTTTTATATACAGAGAGAGGAGGGTGCCTGGAATGCATTGCTGGGAGTGGCGGTGGTGCAATAGGGACATTCAAAAGGCTCTTAGTCACACAGATGTAAGAAAAATAGAGGGTTATGGGTGTGTAATAGGAAAGGTTTAGGCTGTTGTAGAGCGGGTTAAATGTTGTGAGTTGCAGGGCCTGCACTGTTCTATAATGTTCTATGTTAGACAGTACGTCTGTTTTATGTGTGAATCTTGAGCTCCTAAAGGACATCAGTGGTTAAGGAGTATCCAAGGGTAGAAATGTTGAGGAGTCCCGAGCCTGATCATTTCTACCCAGAGATGCTACCTGGCCTGATGAGTCCCTCCACCAGATCGGTGTTTGCTCAAGGTTCCAACCTCTGCAGTTTTTGTTGCTTTTCCAAAGGTGTGACACATTTCAAATTTGCATTGAAACGATGGTGAATGCCTCTCTTTGCAACAGGGGCAGGATAAAAGCTTAAAGACGTGTTGCCCTTTCAGCAATGTGAGCTGGATCATGAGGTGCAAAAAAAGATTCATGAGGGCTGTTACCGGGACATGAGGGCTTGAGTTACAAGGAGGGACTGCATAGGCTGGAGCTTGTACTTGGAGCGCAGGAGGCTGAGGTGTGACCTTTTTCAACATACTGTATATCAAACCATGAAGGGGGTGTCTAACCTTTGCCTCACCTCACCTCAGTAGAAATAGCTGACTTGCATTTACCAATCTATTACCCCCTAGATTTTATTTTATCAAATCTCCCCTAATTCTCCAATGCTCTGTGGAAAATATTCAGAATTAGAATTTAATGTTACAATATTCGTTATTTTGCAGCGGCTTCACAGTTCAAATATTTACCTTACAAAATAAATAGAAGTAAGGCAGTTTCTTTGGTTTATTGTTTGGTTCATTTTTAACCTTAATGCTAACCTGCTTAACCTTTCCCCTTAACTCAACTCCTCAAGTCCTGGCAAGATATCTGTAAATCTTCCCTGCATTCTTCCCATCTTTTTGATAACTTTCCGGTAGTTGGGTGACCAAAACTGCACACAATGCTCCAAGTTTGGCCTCACCGATATCTTATACCATTTACCTTAACATCCCAACTCCTGTCTTCAATACTTTGATTTATGAAGACCAATGTGCCAAAAGCTCTAGTTAAAACCCATGATGCAACTTTCGAGGAATTATGTATAGGTGGTCCTCAACTTACAAACTCCGTGAGTTACGTCTACCTGCACATACAACCGATTTTAAAAAAAATACTGTGCACATGTTGAGATTCTTTATTAAAGGTTCACGTGTTGAATTTTTTAAATGAAAAATTGCTTTAATATCTCGTTCAAATCCAACTTATGACCAATCTGAGTTATGACCAATCCTACGGTCCCAAATACAGTTGTAAGTTGAGTGCTACCTGTATCTGCATTCCCAGATCCATCTATTCTACTACACTCCTCAGTGCCCTACAGTTTACCGTGTAAATCCTATATTAAATGCAACATCTCATGCATGTTGTGACAGAATTTAGATATGATTGGGGCAGGGTTTTTAGTGGAGGTCACATACAAACACATTAAAACAGATCTTATTTAAAATACTGGACTTCTTCTCATGCTAGACATGTCGGGGCCAGCAGTCTTTGCAAAAGCTTTGGAGAGTGCCCAAGAGACTTCATAAATGGATTGTTGTTTACAAAAAGGCAACAGATGAAAGGGCTTGTTGGAGCTGCAGATTGCCTGGAAAGGAACTTACTGTTCTAAGAGGGTCATGTGGTTTTGCAAGCAGAGAGAGTCAAACAGGCTTTCTCTCAGAGAGAGAGGGGGAGAGAGAGAGAGAGAGAGAGAGAGAGAGAGAGACAGACAGATATCAGTTCTACAGTGTTACAGTCAGCAGTATCAACTGGCACTGGAACAGGACAAGCTGGCAAGCATGTGGAAAAACCCCATTGGGAAGATGGGTTGTGAGTGTTTAGTTCAGCCTGGTCAAAGCCCTTGTGGTTTATGCAAGAAGAGAGGACTGGCTGTCTGATGTTTTACTTGGAATAAGAGAAACAAAAAGGATCTCTGTGGTGACCTGAATGAAAGAGGTTATCATCTGGAGAACCCTGAGGGGGCAAGCTTCGT
The DNA here is from genome assembly GCF_036971445.1 of Narcine bancroftii. Classification (NCBI taxonomy): domain Eukaryota; kingdom Metazoa; phylum Chordata; class Chondrichthyes; order Torpediniformes; family Narcinidae; genus Narcine; species Narcine bancroftii. The sequence continues at coordinate 363,165,357 of NC_091470.1, read as the reverse complement.
CAGCAAGACACTGAAGTGACTGAGGGAAGTACACCAGTTGTGGATGTCCTGGAACAACACATCTCTCTTTGAAAACCAAAAAAAATCTTCCTGAGCGGTAACCATTTACCTTTTGAGCACCAAAGCCTGGTGAACTTTATAAATGTTAAATTCTGTGCACAGTCTAAGAATTGCCTGCGACCAGTGAACATGGAGGAATGAGAAGTGAGATTGGACTGTGAATCAAAGAACTTACACACACATTACATATCTGTGTGCTTAAAATTAGAAGGGGGTTAAGTTAGATTAGTTAAGTCAATAGTGATAAGTTAAAGTGTAATTCAGTTTTCAAGTTTAAAGATAATTAAAAGCAACTTTTGTTGAAGTAACCATTTGTCTTGGTGAATATCTATTGCTGCTGGATTTTGGGGTCCTCTGGGCTCATAACAATTCCCACTGCCATTTTATAGTCAATTTTCCCAAATGTTTCTTACCCCTCTGCAACATTTAAAAGCCGTCATTGCTGCCCACTGCTACCCAACTCTTCGTGTGATCTGCAAATTTGCCAATCCAATTTCCCACGTTGACATCCAGATCATTGATATAGATGACAAACAATAGAGGATCCCACACTGATCCCTGAAGCACACCACTACTCCAGGCCTGCTGTCAGAGAGGCATTCTTCGACCACCACTCTCTGACTTCTCCCATAAAGCAAAGTCTAATCCAATTTACCATCTCATCCAGAATATTGAGTGACGGAAACTTTTTGATCAACCTTCCCTGCCTTTTTAAAGCCTATGAAGACATCATCCATTGACTTTCCTTCATCACCTTTAATGGTAATTACCTCCAAAACTGACATAAGGTCCCCATTTTTCTATATGCCTTGCCCATTTGTGTTTGTGTCTGTTTGAAGGTTTTAAGGCCTTTAAACATACTGATTGTACCTGAATCTACCACCTATCTATAAGCAATTTCCAAATATCAACCACACTAACTTTCCCCTCAAATTCCCTTTAAAGCTCTTTCCTTTATCCTATTTCCTTTTGTTTTTTAGTGCTCCATAGGAATCATAGGAAAATATTCTTGACTCTCTGCCCCATCGATGCCTCATAAAATCTGGACCAGGTCACCCTTCAGTCTCCTTTGATCCAGAGAAAACAAGCCCAGCCTATTCGGACTCTGCACAATCTTCCATTCAAGGCAAAAATCCCGGAGAATCTCCTCTGATTACTCTCCAATGCAACCCATCCTCCTTCAGTGTGGTTACAAGAACCGCACACAATAACCCAAGTTCAAGCTGATTATCTGATTGCACAGAACAACCTGACGAAACAACGTTCTCTGGTCCTCAGTCTAAAAGCATGCAGACACACATGGAGACAAATATTACATATGCAGGACAAATCTACAAATATTAAATGAATAAATAAATGGAATTTTAGTGAATATTGGCATCTTGGATGGTTCGTACGAGTCGCTGATCAGTAGTGTCCCTAACCATGGGAAGAAACTGGCTCTGATACTCTCGATGGGAGCAACTGAAAGTTATCGAGTGCGGGGTGGAGGGGGTGCTCAATGATTCTGCGTGCCCTCACCCTCTTCAGACAACAATCCTGGTAGATCACATCACATCAGGGTGGGGGTGTGGCGCAGGGAGACCCCAGCGATCCTCTCTGCCACTCTAATAGTCCGGTCGATTGACCACCGATCCAATTCTCTGCAGCAAATGTACCACCCTTTGATGCTGCCAGCCAGGAGGCTCTCCATGGAGCTCCTGTAGAAGGTTGACGTGACGGTGACTGGTAGCCTTTCCCGCTTCAGTGGGTGTTGCACCTTCCTGAACAAGTGAGGTGATGCTGTGTGTCCACGATAGGTCACTCGTTAAATGGACTCCGAGGAACTTGACGCTCTGTCCAAGTGTATTCTTTCCACTGGAACTACATATCGATAAATACAACTTTTTTCTTCTCTCCACAGTATTCCCACAAGAATAGAAAGAAATAGTTTTTCTCAAAACATTCCGAGCATCTCCAAACCTGCAGTCAGAATCACACATGAATTATTGGACTCCAATTCAGAGGAACAAGGATGAATATTAATGTCTGAACACATTCCAAAGACATGAATTTTTATCAGCTAATTCAGAATGCTAATTTTCCTTCAAAAGTCATAAACCTATTTTTTTTTAATCTTGGTTTTATTCTGCTGTGAACCACCACTGAGCAATTTGCACTGAAGTATATTATCTTGTCATTTAATCCCAAACAACTTTTGCTTCGGCGGGGAGTATGGGAATTCCCTGAATGTGCACAACTGTTCTCGAGTGCAGTGATTTTCCCTTTGCCCAACTGGTTTGGAATTTTGTCGTCCTGTCGATGGTGAAGGGGCAAAGCAGTCAAAAACAACTTGGAGGAAGTTGTTGCATCATGAGCTTCTCTCAATGTTGTGAACATCCCTGGATCTGTTTCTTGTGAACATCCCTGGATCTGTTTCGCCTCTCATGGTTACCCATCTGAACAAAGCATTCCTGACTGATGAAGATCTTTCATATTCCCAGTGTAAGATATATTTAGCATGCAGGGCATGTGGCCAAGATACACTGGATGATCCAGTGGGAGATCAGAGGTGGAGAGGGTGAGCAAATGCAAGTTATTTTGAGTTACTATCGTGGAGGACCTTTCCCTGGATGCAACACACTAATGGCGTCGTGAAGAGAGCACATCAGTGCCTCTACCTCCTCAGGAGTTCGGGAAGGTTCAGTATGACTTCAGAAACCCTGGCAACTTTTTATAGCTGTCAGCTGTGCTGACCGGCTGGTATGGGGACACCACTACCCTTGAGTGTAAAGCCCCACCAAAAGTGGTGGTCACAGCCCAGGACATCACAGGGAAAACCCTCCCCACCATCAAGATCATTAACGGGGAAGACTGCCATCGGAGAGCAGCAACAATTTTCGAGGATCCACACCACCCAGTACTTGCTCTGTTCTTGCTGGTCCCATCAGGACTCACACCACCAGGTTCAGGAACAGCTACTACCTCTCTACCATCAGAATCTTCAACAATAAGTTCAATCTGAGGCTCATTTAAAATTCTTACTTACACTAACACTGGTTTGGTTTGCATAAACAGTTGTATTCAAGGATAGGTTGACATGCCTGGAAAGTGTTTCACTTTGCCTCAGTGCATGTGACCATGAAGAAATCAGTTCAATTACTTCCACATTCATATTTGCTCAAACCAGTTGTATAGAACTCATGAGCTTGACCCAAGACCAACAACAACAAAACGTGCAAATGGGTAGACCCCCTCCACTCGGAAATTAAAAAGAGCCACATTGTCATTTTTTGATCAAGTTTACACACATTTTTTCCATGTCCTAGATAGAAAGATTCAACAAACTATGCCTGTCCTGATATAGCAAGCTGGCGTGTCATTTTATTGACTTGAAAGAACCTTAAATTACTGACACCAGCAGAAATCACCTTGATGCAACTCTCACATATAATCTCATGGGAATTAAACTCCTGAAATTGTGGCCGTAGATGACAGAACCAAATTAAAATTGGATTATTGTTTTTGATAAATAAGCCCCTCGACTGTCATAGAGTCAGAGACAGGCCCCTCGGCTCGACTTGTCGCTGCTGTACAGGCTTGTCCCATTTGCCTGTGTTTGGCCAATATCCCTCTCAGCTGTTCCCATCCAAGAATCTGCCTAAATTGGAGGAAACACACTTGATTTTCCATCTGGGCACGCTCCAACCAAATGGCCTTGACATTGACTTCTCTGGTTTTTATTAGCCTCCTCCCTGTTCTCCCTCCCTTCCCCGTTCCTCTGTCTTCATCCCTCCAGCTCTCTGACCCTTCCCTCTTCATTCATAGAGCCATCCCCCCTCCCACTGTTTCCTGGGGTGCTCTCCCTCCATTATCCACCTATTACCTCCTGCCCTGTGGGACCATGCTCTGCCCCCACCCCGTCCCTCCCCACCAACATTTTGTTCAACACCTGTCGACATTTTTCCACACCATGATGAAGGGTTCAAGCTCAAAATGATGGTTATGAATCTTTATCTTTGCTTTATAAAGTGGACTGTCTGACCTGCTGAGTACTCCTGCTTTGTGTTTTTACTTCAACCACGATGTCTGCAGACTTTCATCATTTACTTTTACTGTCTGTTTTACATTTTTACCTTCTCTCAATCTCTAGATTTGGATTCACCTTCTCTGGGACGTGGCAAACGTGTATTTTGTGTTTATCTGATGTGATGTACAGGAAGCTCTGTTTCCTTTTTAATCGAGAAAGGACTGTCTTCTGCAGGAATTATTCGAGTGGCTTTGTCCAATATGGACAGGGAGGTCAAGGAGCATCACCTGGTTGTCATTGAGGCGAAGGACATGGCTGGACTGAGAGGAGGTCTGTCAGGGACAACCAATGTGACCATCACCTTGTCTGATGTTAATGACAATGGACCAAAATTCCAGCAGAGTAAGTATCCCATCAGGGAGAAGGATTATTGTGTGAAAACGTTCACGAACAGGCTGAAAGGTCCTTTCTTCGCCACAGCCATCAGGCTCCCAAATGAACCCGATCGCGGCACAGCTAGCGTAATGGCCAGCGCTGCACTATCACAGCGCAGGTGACCTGGGTTCAAATCTGGTGTTATCTGTAAGGAGTTGTGTGTGTGTGTTCTCTCCATGTCTGCAAAGGATTCCCCCAGATGTTCCATTTTCATCCCAGCCTCCAAAACCTTTTTTTTTTGGCGGGGGGGGGGCGGGGTTGTTGGTTAATTGGTGCATTTGTGTGGCGAGTTTAAAAAAAGTTTTTTTTTAAACTTAGACATACATCATGAAAGGACCTGTTACAAAATTTGTAAAACTATCAAAATAATGTCAAGAGACCTGAGAGTGCACCTAATTGAGTTTAAAATTCTGCACCATTTATATTAGACTCCAGCAAGGTTAGGGTTGAAAAATACCCTGAATTCTGGCACGGTAAGGTGGGTAAAGGGGAAATGTACATGTGCTTTGGATTTGTCCCAGAATTCAGGAATTTTGGATTACATAAATATATTGGTGAAGTTTCAGGTATTCAAATTCTTCTTTGCCCCAGACTCTGGGGAAACTCAGGTTACTTGGGTATAAACACTCTTTAAATTGCATTCAGACAAGTGTAATGGTAGGAAGACAAATTATTCTTGGAGGATGGAAGAATTTGGGGGAGGAACCATCATTTCAGGAAATGGCCAAAGTGTCAGCATTTGCAATACGATACCTTTATTGTCATTTAAGACCAGACTGTAAAACAGTACACAGTAAAAAAACACAAGATAACATTCTTCCGTACCCTAATGCTACCTACATATCTCGAGATTGCACAAAAACAACGTAGACAACACAAGATTACGCCATTCCTATCCCAGGCAAAACAAAATTACATGAGACTGAAAAACATCTACACAGAGCTACACAGTGAATAAAAATAATGGTGCAAACATTACAGTAGAAGATGAAATCTAGACAGTGATCACAGTGGAAACGAGATACATTTTTTTAGACTTAGATTTTAAAAATTCTAGTAGCTTGAAGTGAAGAACTGCCTCACAGTTCAAGTCCATATGGGCCCACAAGCCTCGCCACAATAGCGATGGAGAGACCCAATGCCAACCCCACCATCAGCCACAGGGCCCCACTCTCCAAGACTGCTCAGCCTCTAGAACCTCCGGGCCAGGCACCCGACACAGCCGCTCTGGGCTCCCCGACCTTTCCGTCACCCAACACACAGACCTTCAGATCCTCCCAGCTGGGCGCGCGACGCAGCCTGCTCCGGCACACCGCCGCAAAACCCGCCGCAGCGTCTCCTCGGCCACTGGCAGCAAACAACGTCGAAGTCTGGAGGCCTCTCCCCCACAACAGAGGCCCGATCACCGCAGCAGACCAGGCCGCAGCTGCCTTCCTAAAGTCTGTACCTTACTTCACGGTTCACACATTTCCACAGCCCCACAACGCTCGGACGTCCAATGTTCATCAATTCAGAATGGTTGCAAGGTACTTTTCTTAACCGTTGAGGTGGCGTCAGGTCTGGAGAAGACGCTGCAGCCACTGCCTTGCCACCACCCTCTGGAACCGGAGCTCTCTTACAGACAGTTTGATAAATTGGACCTCTATACACAAAAAATGGGGCAAATATCTAGGTTTCCTGAGGTGGGGTGGTGGGGGAGGGGGAGGAAATAGTGGAGGATGCAGCGGTGAAGCATATTAGTTAACAGCCGGTTTTTTTCTGTGTTTTGAGATCTAAATAGATGCATATGGTTATTGATCTTGTTTCTATTTTAAGGATAACTCATGTTTTGTAACTTATGATGCACATCACTTTAACACTGACTCAACGGTTTGGAGGAACTTATTTTTTAAAGAACTCGATAAGGAAAAATTAAATCACAAAAAAAAGCGCTGCCTTAGCTTGGTGCTAATTCATCTTCCTTTTTCAAAGTAATCCAACATTTTGAACCTGCCTAGATGGTCCCGTTTCAGTTTTTCCTTCCTCTATGTTCTCTTCACATGGGTGTGCTATGTTAGAGAAAACCTGTTAGACTGCTTGCAGAGAATCCCATGTCATTGTATCGGATATTTTGTGATCTATCAAGTGATGCTCTCAACTCAGGGATGTACCATAAAAGTTATCAATATTGAAGTCAATGTATAAAGTCTTCATGATAACATTAGCATACATTTATAACCAAAATTCTTCTTGCAAACTGAGAGGGAAATTTGTTTTCAAACGCCACCTGGAGTGGCAGTCCGTCGATGGATCGATTATGGTTTTTAGATCTCAATGTTGGGAAAATCATGGAAAAAAATTAACATAATTACCTCCCGTGTGATCGTCCACAGTGTAGACTGGAAGTACCTAAGTGCAACTGTCCCGGTGGTTGGACGTGCAGTCGAGTGGAGGGGATGACCTTCAACGAACTTTTCAGGGTGACAAACACATGGTCCCACCACTGATCCAGGCACTGCCATATGTCTAAACAATGGGCAGGAAGGGAGAAAACTACGTAACCCATGCTGTCGCAGGTGACAATGGCTGTGGGACCTAATCTCCAATGCAGGGCCAGCAACAGAAACTTTGCCACAAGGAAATCCTCTCAGCTTCTCAAAGACCTTGACAAGACATTTGTTCCCAGGCTCCGCCTCACATGCAGTGAGACACGGAAGTCTGCAGTCTCTGTAGCTGTACCCCTTATGGATGCTGAGTTCCTCCAGGATTTCTGTGTTCTTACTACAGCTCACAGGCAAAATCTGGCAGGAAGCCCTAAAAGAATGTGTTCTTTAAAGTTATAAACAACTAGAGATAAGGAAAGCTTGTGTGCACATTCACAGATTCAAGACAATTCAGAGAAATTTTCCTAAAGGGACAAAGTAAGGTACAAATTTGTTTACCATTCCCAGGAACCAGGAGAAGCCAGGTTGCAGTGTGAAGAACCCAAGATGGTTAAGGAGATGTTTCATTGGGCTAAAGACTTTGAGCAAAAGATCCTCTCAAAGAATTGTTTGGTAGTGAGTTGAGCCAGCAAGGTGCACCGACAACCCTTGGCAAGAGGTTGGAACCAGTAGCCAAAGAAGAAGCGGCTTCAACTAGCAAGCAAGAAGAGGACCCAATCAAGGCACTGCAGGCCTCATTAGCTGGCTTAAAGGATAGTGGAACTGCAGCAGATGAATGTATATTGTAAAGTCCCACTGGTGCTGTACCAAGCGAAATGCAGAAGATAGAGACTCAATCAACGGTATCTGAAAGTTCAGATGTGAATCCTGATGATGCTATTTCCAAGGTTATGCACGCAGGAAGATCTTCAAAGTCTTTAAAGGCACCTAGAGCAAGTACTGCTTTGTGTGCTTCAAGCACATCAGGTCTGCATGCTAAGGCACAAGCAGAATTGGTCACTGTCTGTACACACCATGAGTGATTGGAGAAAAGATATGGGAATATGGAAGCCGAAATCAAGAAACACCAACTGGGGCAAGAAGAGCTATAGAAAATGTTCCAAATGACTAATGAAGAACAAAAAAGATTATTGAAGAGAGAAAGAAAAGACTCGAGCTTGAAGAACAACATGCTATGAAGATGGCCAAAGCAAAAGCATTATCTTAGGATTCTGCAAGATCTATCACTCAAAGTGAAATACCCAAAGGGCTAGCACCTAACATTCCAGCAGAACAATGGGTACAGCAGCCACAAGAAACATGTCTACTCGAGCAAGGAGCCACGGGTGGTGTTGCAAGGGCTCAAATGACAATGACCAACCCTGTGGAAAGAGCAAGCGATGTTCAGTCTCTTCCGAGTACACAATATATGGATCTTCCCAAAAGGAAAGTATTTCAAAAAAGTTCAACCATGCAAGTTGATCATCCTCAACCATTGATTTCTCTTCGTGTTGCTGAAGAACCAGCGACAAGTCAAGGATCCCCATCAATGCCGTCACTTACAACTCAAGGATCTCATTAATGCCATCACTTACAGTTCAAGATCCATTTCTTCCAGTTCACCACAAGACAACCAGTTGCAAGCCAGGGTGCATAAGACAATATAATATCACTCATAGCAAAACAAAATGAAGTTTCTACTATGTTAGCACAGCAACAAGGTATATGCGGTTTACCTAAGAAGGAAATTCAAGTTTTTAATGGAGATCCATTACAATATCTGGCGTTCATGAAATCCTTTGAACATCACGTTAAAAGTAATACTAAAAATGCTAAAGATCGTCTGTATTACCTGGAACAGTATACTGGATGACAGGTGAAGGAGTTATTCAAAAGTTGCCAATATATGAATCCAGAACAAGGTTTTAAAAGGGCAAAATAATTATTACATCATCATTATAGGAATGAACATCAAATCTCAAGGGCCCACATAGACAAGATTCTTTCTTGGTCAGCAATAAAATCAAAAGACACAAAGGCTTTTACAAGCATATGCATTCTTTCTGAGAGGATGTTGTAGCACAATGGGAAGTAGAGTACATTAGCAAGAGCTGAATTTATTTGCTAATTTGTTGATTATTGTAAATAAATTGCCTTATAAGCTAAAGGATTTATGGAGAACCAAAGTTGCAGATCCTAAGGTGCTTCCTAGAAGGGAAGCCACATTTAAGGAATGGCATCTATATGTTTACACCATACCAGTATTTGGAAATATTAAGGAAACTTCAAAGGTTCCTAAAGATGTAAAGAAGTCTAAATCATCGTCTCAACAGAAGCCAAAGGGAAGTACCTTTGGTTCTGCTGTGTCCGATACAAGCACAAGAAAGAACAAGGAAACAAAGGAAAACGAAGATCAGATTGTTCAGGAAAGTTGTTTGTATTGCAAGAATAATCATGCGTTAGAAAGATATTCACGATTGGAGAAAAAAGTCATATGATGAGAAATTAACCTTTTTAAAGAAGAATATGTTTTGGTTCCTTGTGTAAAGGCCACATCAGCAAAACTTGTAATAAGCGACTCATTTGTGATATATACAGTTTAAAACATCCCAAGTTACAGTATACTCAATGAAGAAAAATTGAGAAGGAAGTCAAGCAATCTGAATCGAAGACTAATGCGACAGTCAATGAGGATGCTTTAGCTTCGGTTCAAACAAACAGCCTGACTGGGACCGGTAACAAAGCTCTCTCAATAGTTCCTGTGCAGGTTAAAGCTAAAAAGGGGAGCTTCATACTGCAGACCTACGCATTTCTTGATCCTGGAAGTACCACATCATTTTGTACTGTTGAATTAATAAATAAACTTAATCTTCATGGTAAAAGATCACAGATCTTGTTGAAGACAATGAATGATGAAAAGAACATTGAAAGGTTTGTTGGATTGAATAGCAAGTAATTTTGCCATCTTCCAAGTGTATATACTCAGAAGACTATGCTTTTGAATAAGGAGAATATTCCCTATCAGGATTATATCTAACAATGGGATCACTTAAAAGACGTTTGCGTACCCAAGATCGATGCCAAAATCGAGGTGTTAATTGGATTAGATGTACCAAAAGCTCTCGAACCTCTAGAAGTAATAAGGAGTCAAAATGATGGACCTTATGCCGTGAAACGTTACTTCGATGGACAATTAATGGAGCCTGCAGCTGACGTCGTCCGCGAAGCCAAGCCAAAGAAAAAAGAAGAGGAAAAATGAGTGTAATGATCAGTAATCGTTAAATGTAAATATCAACCAAATTTCAGTTGTGAAACTTAATGATCTGTGGGAACAACAGTTTAAAATTGATTTTCCTGAATGTCTCACTGATATTCAAGAACCTTCAAAGGAGGACAAGCAGCTTCTGGATTTAGTTTCAAATTCTGTTAAACATATTGATGGTCATTACTGTATATTACCTTTGAAGAAGAGAGAAATTTGTATGCAGAATTTGCACGGCAAACAGTAGAATTTGCACGGCAAACAGCAGAATTTGCACGGCAAATTGCAGAATTTGTATGCCAAACAGTAGAATTTGTACGCCAAATAGTAGAATTTGCATGGCAAAAAGTAGAATTTGCACGGCAAACAGCAGAATTTGTACGCCAAACAGTAGAATTTGTACGCCAAACAGCAGAATTTCCACGGCAAACAGCAGAATTTGTATGCCAAACAGCAGAATTTGTACGCCAAACAGTAGAATTTGTACGCCAAACAGCAGAATTTGTACGCCAGACATCAGAATTTGTACGCCAAATAGTAGAATTTGCATGGCAAACAGTAGAATTTGCACAGCAAACAGTAGAATTTGCACACCAAACAGTAGAATTTGTACGCCAAACAGTAGAATTTGCACGGCAAACAGCAGAATTTGTACGCCAAACAGTAGAATTTGCACGGCAAACAGCAGAATTTGTACGCCAAACAGCAGAATTTGTACGCCAAACAGCAGAATTTGTACGCCAGACATCAGAATTTGTACGCCAAATAGTAGAATTTGCACGGCAAACAGTAGAATTTGCACGGCAAACAGCAGAATTTGTACGCCAAACAGTAGAATTTGCACGGCAAACAGCAGAATTTGTACGCCAAACAGCAGAATTTGTACGCCAGACATCAGAATTTGTACGCCAAATAGTAGAATTTGCATGGCAAACAGTAGAATTTGCACAGCAAACAGTAGAATTTGCACGCCAAACAGTAGAATTTGTACGCCAAACAGTAGAATTTGCACGGCAAACAGCAGAATTTGTACGCCAAACAGTAGAATTTGCACGGCAAACAGCAGAATTTGTACGCCAAACAGCAGAATTTGTACGCCAGACATCAGAATTTGTACGCCAAATAGTAGAATTTGCACGGCAAACAGTAGAATTTGCACGGCAAACAGCAGAATTTGTACGCCAAACAGCAGAATTTGCACGGCAAACAGCAGAATTTGTACGTCAAACAACAGAACAGCGCATGCTGAATTTGAAGAGAAATTCTTCCTTTCATTTGGAATATACCAATGTCATGTTGAACATGATAACCATGGGTTATGTAGAAAAGGTATCTGAAGATATCTTGGAACGTAAAGATGGTAGAAAATGGTATTTACCTCATCATGGAGTTATATATCCACAAAAGGAGAAACTACATGTTGTATTGTGAAGCATCATTTCAAGGAGTTTCATTGAAATTTCAACTTTTACAAGGTCCAGATTTAACCAGTAGTTTAATAGGTGTTTTGATAAGATTTTGTAAAGAGCCTATTGTAATTGATGCAGATATTGAAGCGATGTTTGATCAAGTGAAAATACCATCAGAAGCTCGTGATTTTCTACAATTGTTATGGTGGCCTAATGGAGATTACAGTAAAGATATGATTGCATACAGAAGGACAGTTCATTTATTTGGAGCAACTTCGTCACCGAGTTGTGCAAATTTTGCTCTCAGGAAATGTGCTGAAGATAATGAAGAGTAATTTAGTTCTCAGACTATAAACATCAGGAATAATTTCTATGTTGATAATTGTCTTACATCAGTGGTTTCAGAAAAAGAAGCAATAGATCTTTATCATGAGTTGAAAGAGATCTGTAATAAAGGAGGTTTCTTCCTTACGAAATGGATTAGCAACAGTCGAGATGTGTTGGCTGTTATTCCTGAGGCAGAAAGAGCAAAGGAGATAAAACATCTTGATTTAGATTGTGACGTTCTACTTGTTGAAAGAATTCTAGGAGTTCAATAGTGTGTTCAGTCTGATGCTTTCAAATTCAAAATTGTTCTGAAAGAACAGGTATTCTTTCAATCGTAAGCTCAATATATGATCATTTGGGAATATTGGCACCAATAGTATTAATGGCCAAGAAAATTCTGCAAGAATTTTGCAGGAAAATTTGTATGGGATGAAACTGTACCAGATTCCATCGTACAAGATTGGATGAATTGGATTGAGAGTCTTAAAATGTTGGAGAATTTTGAAATCAACAGACGTTTTAAACCAACAGGCTTTGGAATTGCCACATTTGCTCGGTTACGTCACTTTGCTGAGACAAAGGTGGCTTTTGTACTGACAATTATTTAGTACAGCGAAATGACTGTAGATTTATAATGGGAAAAGCCAGAGTGGCTCCATTAAAACCAATCACCATACCGGGAATGGAATTGACTGCCTCTACTGTGGCGAGCAAAATGGACACTGTGTTAAGAAGAGAGTTACAGATAGAATTAGCAGATTGTGTGATTTGGACTGATAGTACATCAGTGCTTAAATACATTAATAACAAAACCATGAGGTTTCGTACCTTGTGACGAACAAAATTAATGAGATCGAGAAGGTTTCGCATGCTAATCAATGGGGATATGTTAAAACAGTGGATAATCCAGCTGACATGACTTCATGAGGATGAAAAGTTCAATCGTTTCTAAAAAAGCCAACACTTGGGTGTCTGGTCCTGAATTTCTTTCACAATCTCAAGAACAAATGCCTCAAAATCCAGAAGAGTTAAAAGAATTTTCAATGAAGGAATTACGTTCTGATAACGGATCTAACTTCACAGGAGCTCATCTAGAGTCACGGAAAGCAATTCAAAATTGGACTCAACATCAAATTCATGATGTATTACTTCAGAAAGAAATTAATTGGACATTTAACCTACCTGCAGGATCACATCGTGGAGGTGTGTGGGAAAGAATGATTAGATCAATCAAGAAAATTCTTAATTCCATTTGGAGTAATCAAAGACTTAATGATGACCATCTTCCGACAGCATTGTGCGAAATTGAAGCTATTTTAGTCATCAAATTTCTGTCAATTCAAATGATATTGAGGCACTTCCCATATTTACTCTTGTATCTGTAATAGCAGTTATTATATATTAGCCATTAATGCCAATAATAATAATTAGGAGCCAGAATGTGGTGGTTTTGAGTTCAGGATCTTACTTTCAAGACATCATTTACACTAAGGGAATAATGGTGTTAGCTTGCGCACATCCTGCTGCCCCTTCCTCCCTCCTCTCCTCTCGTGCTCTCCTCTTTCCCTCCACAAGCAACTGCCTATTTTTGCTGAAGAGCCCAGGCCCGAAACATTGGTCACCCTTTACTTTCTGAGGGCGCTGAGTTTCTCCAGCACTCAAGCCCAGAATCTGCTGACGTTCTCGACTAAACCACATGGCAATAGCTTAGTTTATTTTATTGGCGACACTTAAGAAAGTTCATCATTGTTATCTCAAACATGTTTCTACATCCAGAATTATATAAGCCGCTCTTTAATCTTATATTCGTGCATGATGAAGCACACTTTATCACATTACCAATTGAAATTGGCCCTGTTCGTTCTTTTCATCTGCATGTAAATTTCCAAGCCACCTCGGTGGTTTATATTTTCCTCTGTTGCCTTCGTTGTCCGACAGTCCCCAAACTACACATGTCCCGAATCATTCGAGATAATTGGAGCTGCAAGTTCAAAATGCCTGTCCTGAGGCCCACTGGAGTTCTGTGCAATGCAAATGGCTTGCCTTTGTCCAGAACCCAGCCAGCGACAGCTTGTTACCGCTCCCTTGAGTTTGCAGCAGATGGCACTCCATAGCAAGTGGAAATATGATGTCAAATGGATATTATGAAGGGCTGAGGCGGGCAGTGACAAACCACAGAAAAACCTGAATTCCCTCACTTAACGAGAAGGTAAACATTCATCAATCTACTAAATATTCAGCACATCCAAAAATCTAATCATCCAATCGATTGTGAAGACTTTTTCTACAGTAATGAGATGCCAAACATACATTTATTATTGAGAGGAAGTTCACCCTCAGACAAGACCCTGATAGTCTTGGATTAAATTTCCACTCCGGGAAGCCAATCTAGCATTCTTTGAAGAGTGCTCCACTGTCAGAGTTAACATGTCTTAATCAAGGCAGTGAACCAAATCATCATCTACTCTCTGAGGGTGTGAGAAACCAACTAATAAATGGTAAAGCCTGCAGATGCTGGGGTTGGGTGCAATGCACAAATGGGCCAGCAAAACTCAGCAGGTCACACAGCATCCACAGGAAGTAAAGGGGAACTTACGAGGGCAGTTTCAGAAAAAAGCTGTATGACACTTCTCTCCATTTTCCTGACTAATATTTATCTCTCTATCAGCATCTCTGAAGCAGGTTATCCATTGATCTTGCATTGCTCTCTATGGGAATTGGCGTGCAGAAGTTGTCTTTCATAGGTTCACAGATTTCTATTTTATTCAAGCAGGCCTTTCGACCGGATTTGTCGATTCCAACCAAGCCAGTCCTATTTGCTGGCATTTGGCCCATATCCCTCTCAACCTTTTCTATCCACGCACCAGTCTGAATATCTTTGGGATGTTATAAATGCCCCGAACCACGTTCTTCTGTCAGTTTGTTCTAAGTACTCACCATCTTCTGTGTGAAGAAAGTGCAAATCACTTTTGAACCATTTCCCTCTCATCCTTATCCCATGTCCTCTCGGTGTAATCTCTTTTACCCTGGGAATTCGACTACAACTATTTACCTCATTCCTACTCTTCAGAAACCTGGTATAGGTTCTCCCCCCCTCACTCTCCGACAGAAAAAGACCAGTCTCTCCAAACCCTCTTTTAATTCAAACCCGCCAGCCCTATTAAAATTCTCATGAATCTTTTCTGCGTCCTTTCCATGTTAATGACACCTTTCCTACCACAGTCACTGTGGAACCGATAGGCTTTTATTGCCTATAGACTGGAGCTGCAAACAACCTCATCCCCTGATCACGGTGGGATGACTAGGGAGCATGCAAAGGGTTCTGGGTCAGATCGGTCTTCAGACGCGTCTCCAGCCGGAGGCGGCCAAGCAAAGTATAACAGTGGTTTTGCCACAGTCACGCTAAATTGAAACTTTGTTGTTGCCCAGAGGGTAAAAAGACTGAGACCATGTCAAGCACCAGAACTTTAGCCTTGGGATGTTAGCACACGTTCCATGCTTCTACATTTCTATATTAAGCACCATTCCCTGAGTTTTAACACATAGGGGAGTGGGTGTGTGGGCCAGGAAAAGTGGTAGAGGCAGATCTAATTATATCTTCAAAAAGATATTTGGGCAGGTTTTTGTGGTTTGGATGGATATGAGCCAAACACAGGCAAGTGGGACAAATTCAGGTAAAGGTAAAAGGTTCAATTATTGTCACATAATACTACATTTGGAATGAAATTCTTTAACTTCATCTGCCATAAGGAAGACAGAGAGTCACCACTTTGTCCAGCACCCCTTATTTTCTAATGAGGCCCCAGCAAGAAACAAACTTGACCAGCATAGTAGTTGAGTCAAAGAACCTCTATCTGTGCTGTTTAATTTGATGACTCCGTGACCATAGCTGATCTGAATATGTGGTGCCCTGTGAGGCAATGTTTGAAGTTAGTGATGAGGGATGTATTCTACTTAGATAGATAGTCATCATTTGGTCCAACAAGGGGTGTGCCAGTGTTGATATCCAATCTTAGCTTCTTGCCTCCTTCTGCCCCATCTCACGCCTCCCTCCCTGATGTGCGTATCCACCTTCCCTGTAAATGACTGAATGCTGTTCATCTCCACCCGTCCAGTGGTCAGTGAACTCTGCATTCTTACCACCCGAAGCATGACAGAATTCTCAATTGGGTTTATTGGTGATCCCCTTAGATTTTAAATATATTAAATTTGGACATACAGCTTGGTATAGTGTAGTTAACCTACACCCCCGGTATGTTTTGTACGGTGGGAGGAAACCAGAGCCCTCAGAGAAACACCATGCAGACACGGGGAGAACGTGCAAACTCCTTACAGACAGTGTGGGATTCGAACCCCAGACTGGTCCTGATCACTGGTGGTGTGAAAGCTTTACGCTAACCACTACACCAAACATGATGCCCACAAGAATAAATGCATGTTATATCTAACCTATTGCATCCTCTGGTCAGCAGCTGCCCTCAAATTTGACTGCACTCTCACTGGGCGAAATTTTGGGAGCCTTTGGTTTAGGAAGTTTCTGTAAAACATATTAATGGCAGAAATAGCTAGTGATTGCCTTGCACCTGAACTTTGCAGCTGACCAGAGTCCTCATTCTGAACACCAAGAGACTCCTTTACACATCCTATGCACTGCAGGCATGGGGATTTTGCCTGAAAGCCTCCAAATGCCGTGCTTGAAGACCTCTGCATAGATATTCCACGTCACTATGATTTATTTTGAGCAAAATCAGGCCGGAAGGACTCAATAGGTTATGCAGCAAAAGTGTGGATAAATGTTATGAGCCAACAATTGAAATTCAGATCCTAGAGCTGAAACATCGACCTGCACCTTTCTCCCCCACAGATGCTGCTTGACCTGCTCAGTTCTCCAGAGTCCTGTTTTCTGTTCCAGATTCTGGTATCGGCAGTCTCTTTTGCATTTATTTTCTACAATACCAATGCACATTTTATAAAAAATCATTCAACTTCCTGAGAAATGGTGTGTCTGCCAGGGAAACAGTGTTTCAGTCTCAACTCACAAAAAAACGTCTTTGATTTGTGACAGAGTATATAGATATGTTTTTGGGGGGTAAATTGGGAAAGGTTTGTTGAAATAGGTCACATGCAAACACTTTCAAACAGATCTTATTTGAAATAGTGATTTCTCACACCTTTTTGCAAGAACTTTGAAGAGTGCTCAAGTGACATCACTAATAGATTCTGGTTTACCCAAAAGCAACAGATGAAAGAGAATACTGGCTCCGCTATTATCTGTTGGAGACTAGCTGTTGTAAGAGAGTCATGTGGTTTCACAAGCAGAGAGAGTCAAACAGGCTTTCTATCAGTTTCAGTGCGTGTGTGTGTGTGTGTGTGTGTATGTGTGTGCGTGTGTGTGCATGTGTGTGTGTGTGTGTGTGTGTGTGTGTGTGTGTGTGTGTGTGTGTGTGTGTGTGTGTGTGTGTGTGAGAGAGAGAGAGAGAGACAGACAGACAGACAGAGATCACTTGACAGTGTCAGCCAGCAGAAGTAGCTGAGACTGAAACAGGGCAAGCTGGCAAGAAGCCCGAGTGTGGAAGATGGCCTAGACACAGTCCTTGTGGTTCATGCAAGAGAACAAAAAAGAAACAAAAAGGAGCTCTGTGGTGACCTGAAAGAAAGAGGTGATCATCTGGAGAACCCTGAAGGGGCAAGTTTCATCAGCAAGACATTGAAGTGACTGATGGAAGTAAATCAGTTGAGGATGTCCTGGAACAACAAAACTCTCTCTGAAAACCAACAAGAACCTTCCTGAGCGGTAACCATTTACCTTTCGAGCACCAAAGTCTGGTGAACTTTATAAATGTTAAATTCTGTGCACAGTATAAGAATTGCCTACAACCAACGAACTTGGAGGAATGAGAAGTAAGATTGGACTGTGAATCCAAGAACTTTTCTGAACTTACACACACATTACACATACATGCGCTTAGAATTAGAAGGGGGTTAAGTTAGATTAGTTAAGTCAATCGAGATAAGAAAGTGTAATTCTGTTTTCATGTTTAAAGATAATTAAAATCAACTCTTGTTTAAGTAACCATTTGTCTTGGTGAATGTCTATTTCTGCTGAGTTTTGGGGTCCTCTGGACTCATAACAGGCTTAAAGTTTTTATTTATTTTATTTACAAAATGATAGAAGCCCATTCTAGCCATTTAAATTTGTGACATCCAATTACACCCAAATTAATCCACAACCCTGTATGTTTTGGAGGGTGGGAGAAAACTGGAGCACCCACAGGAAACCCATGCAGACATGGGGAGAACGTATAAATTCTTCACTGACAGCACTGGATTTGAACCGGTATAATAGCGGCGTGCTTGTTACACTTGTTATTTCAAGAAAAAAATGACTTTATATAGGTTTAGCACTTAACAGACTTAATTTTCCTTGAACTGCTTCAACTGTCTTCCAATGACAACACCCGCGACTCCCATTCTATCCCACTTCTGACGCCGTAATGCTGATGGAAAATGGGAAGTGGCTGTACTTCTGCAGAGAATGGGTGAAGATGCCTTGGACATCTGTAACAGTTTTCAAAGTGATGAGACAGTTGTTACATTGGACACTCTGAGGAGTATTTTGTTTCACGCAAAAATGTCACGTTTGAGAGGTTCAAGTTTTTCTCCTGCGACCAAAAACAAGATATTAGCTTTGATCAATACTTACTTGAGCTTCACACAAGTCCTGTGAACTTGGAGATTTGAAACATGTGATCATTAAAGGGAAAATAGTTTGTGGAATCCCAGATAATAGACTTAGAGAAAGACTGTGGCGTGAAAAAGTTTTGTCTCTGGAAAAAGCTGTGAATATGTGTAGGGCAGCAGAGACCACATCGGCACAAGCTAAGGAGCTGGACAGGATAGACACAAGAGTGCGTGTGATGAAAACAGATAAGAAGGGCACCAGGAGTTTCCCAAAACTAAGTGGTAAACTCAAACAGCAAATGCAGCAGGTGCAAAGGTAGACACATTCCAAAGATGCATCCTGCTTATTGAAAGTCTTGCTATAAATGCAAGGAGAATCATTTTACAAAGTGCTTCCAAGCAGGAAAGTAAAGTCGGTTCAGTGTTAAACCCACATAAAGTCGTTCTTCTTGAAAGAACAAGCCTAACAGTGCTAATCACTATACCAACCATTCTGCCCAAGGTGTTTTAAAGTAAACAAGGAAATTTTCAGACGCTGGAGTGCACTGCAGTAACTTGTATGTGAATTGTCATTGAGGTTAAACCAGCAGGGGTCAGAATACTCTTGCTAGTAATGTTGATTATGATACATTGAAATTCGATGGATTAATTAACCTGCATCTGGGACCCACTCTAGTTTGTGACAAGGAATAAAGTGATTGCATCTGAGTTCTGACGAATACTTCATCCTGAAGTGTTAACTCAGCCCATGGGTCCATAGATGCTGTGTGACCTGCTGAGTATGCCCACCATCTTCTGTTTTATTTCAGATTCCCTGCTTGTGAAGATCTCTTGATTTTCATCCTGTCTGTTCATTTTGTATTTGTGGCCGTGGAAAGGACATTTGAAATCCCACCTCACCAGCATGACGTCTAGGGCAGAAATCTTCTATTGATGATGAGAAGTTTATTATCATACACATTGTATCAGGTGTATCACATTGTACCGAAATTCTTACTTGCTACAATCGAACATGCACTTGTAAAGAAAAGCGATAATAGTCAATTAATTGAATTAAAATTTAAAAACAGACAATAAATAAGATAGACAAATCAGTGCAAGTTCCAGTTTATTGACATCCGATTGCACAAGTACAACTTGACGAACCAGTATTCTCCGGTCCTCGGTGCGAAACATGCAGATACACAACATGACATCACACACATGCAGACTAACAATACATACGCAGGACAAATAAAAATCCTTTAGTGAGAGTAGAAGCTTGGATGGTTATTGTGAGCAGTTCCTTTAGACGTTCAGCATTCTCACTGCCCGCATTCACATTAATCCTCGTGCAAGAAAAGTGACTTGCAACGGGGCAGATAGACCTTTGTGTCCAAGAAAAAATGATTGTGGTTGTGCCTGGAGCTGAATCATTCCTCCCTTTCCTCGGTTTTAACATTACTGCCCCAGAATGCATTTTCATTCCACAATTGTCTCATTTCTTTTTGCCTTTTGCCTGTGGCAGCACCAGTGGCCCGGGTTCAAATCGAGCTCTGTCTGCAAGCAGTTGTACATGCTCCCTGTGACCTGCATGGGCTTTCTCTGGGTGCTCCGGTTTCCTCCCACGATCCAAAGACATGCGGGTTAGGAAGTTAATTGGTGTATTTGGGTGGTGTGGACTCATGGAGCAGAAGAGTCTGTCACCATGCTGATTCTCTAACATTTAAATCGAAGAACATACTTTAACATCTTGTTCCTTTGGTGCATTCCTTCGACATGGGGACATCTTGATGCTGACCACCTTGTTGTTTCTCTCTCTCTCTCTCTCTCTCTCTCTCTCTCCCCTTCCCAGAGTTGTACCACTTTACAGTGCCAGAGTCGGCCGACGTCGAGGCCCCCATCGGAAGGGTGCTAGCCACTGATGCCGACATCGGACGAAATGCAGAAATGACCTTCAGTGTGCAAGCCAGTGATGGTTCCGATTCCTTCAGCATTTTTACCGATAACAAGACCCAGGAAGGCGTCATCACTCTGAAGAAGGTTTGGTTTTACCTGCTTACTACCTGATTTTCTTTGGGGGGTGCGAAAGGGGGCCAGTTCAAACACAGATGTGGCTTATGCTCACATTGCCAATAGTTACTCTCCATTCATAATCCCCACAAACTACGGAGCAGTTAAGAGTTAAGTGGAAATGGGTTATGGGTGAAAGGGGAAAAGTTCAGGGGAAACTTCTTCACACAGAGAGTGGTGGGAGTGTGGACTGAGCTGCCAGCTAAAGTGGTGAATGCAGGCTAAATTTTGACATTTAAGAGAAATTTAGACAATTACATGGATGAGAGGGGTATGGAGGACAGGGTGGAGGTCAGTGAGGCTAGACAGGAGTAGAAGGGCCGAAGGGCCTGTTTCTGTGCTGTAGTGTTCTATGGTTCTCACCACATTTGGTGGGTTTGGAGTTACAATGTGAGTAGATTTGACACCGCTTTCCACACCAGCTCCACTCTGTGCATAATTCCATCTCAAGTTCATGCTATTTTTGCACCTCATCCTATTCTCACACCAACATGTCCTTTCCTGGCCTTCCGCTGCCAGAGTGAAGCTGGGCAGTCTGGAGCCCAAGAGCAGTCACATAGAATTCTCCAATTACTGGTAACATGCCCCTACTCTCTTATGCTAAGCTAATTCTGTACTCCACAAACACTTCCCACTCCTATCTTCTCCCCCTATCCCACACAACTCACCTCATCCATACTCACAACCTTCCCTCTTTGCTTCCATCAATCATCCACCCATGTTTCCCCTCAGGATTCTCCCATATTTCCACCCCCTTCGTTTCCTTCACCTCCCCATAACAGCTTACACTGTCACTCCTAACAAAGGTATACTGGTGTCCAGGTCCATATTCCTTTCAAGGTTGTCACACATTGATAGAGTGGCCAAGAAGATTTGTAGTACACCAACCTTTGTTAGTTGAAGGATTGAGTTCAAGAGACATGAGATTATGTTTGAAAGGCACTATCAATAACCACAGAGTTGAGAACTGAGGGAACAATAGGCTTTAATACAGACAAGACTTTGGCTGGTCCGGATCCAGGTACAGGAATGCCAGAAAGGGGGAGGTAGCTAGACCTTTATGGCCAGGACAAAAGGGGAGGAGACATAGGGGATGAGTCATTAGTCGGCGGGCCAGCCTCATACATACAGTAGCCAGTAGGGACTATATACAGTGGAGGAAAACTTATCAGTACAATGTTGCAGCACTTTAAAGCTCTGGTTAGACCACCCTTGGAATGTTGTGTTCAGTTCTGGTCACCTCATTGCAGGAAGGAAGTAGAAGCTTTGGAGAGGATGCAGAGATTTACTAGGATGGTGGATAGATTGGAGAAATGAGTCATATGAAGAATATGACAGAGCTCGTGCTTTTCTCTTTGGGGTGAGAGGTGACTAAATAGAAGCATATATGACATAATGAGAGGCATAGACAGGTTGGACGGCCAGCACCTTTTCCCCAGTGACAATAGCAAGTACCATGGGACATCTGTTTAAAGTGAGGGGAGCAGAGTTCAGGGAAGGAGTTAGAGGTAGGCTTTTTAACACACAGAGTGGTTGGTGCCCAGAATACATTGCTGAGTGTTGTGGTGGAGTCTGATACAATAGAGGCAATCGAAAGACTCTGAGAGGCAAATGGATATAAGGGAAATAAAGAATCATGAGTGTGAGACCAGGAAGGGTGAGATTGTTGTGCAGTAGGCTTATTATACAGTACGTCATAGGTCGAAGAGATCCTCAGTGATGTTCTATGTTCCTTCTCCTGCACCTACATTCTACACTTCGACAATTCTTGCAAAATATTAAGGCATTGAGGCATTGTTTGCATTATCTCCGATGCTCTGTGATAGAAATAACTATGAAGGTTACAGCAAAATGCATTTGATATTTCCAATAGAAAAGATTTAATTTGAGCTGGCATTAAAGTTTCTATCTCTCTCAAAGAATAAAATATTGTGTGTTGAAATGAATTTTATTTTATACAAGAAAAAAACCCCAGTCCACACTATATCATTCGATTAGCCTGAGACCCACCTCACTGTTTGATCCACTCTTGGAAGTTTTGTTCACTTGTAGACAATAGGTGTTGGAGTTGGCCAATTGGCCCGTCGAGCCATTTTTCAGATCATGGCTGGTCATTCTCCATCAGTATCCATTCCCTGCCTTACCCCCATAACCCTTAACTCCCCTGTCCACAGGGGCCTTATCTTTTATGATGCCATTGTTTCGAAAAGTGCTGAGCAAGGATGGTGTGCCGGGGTAGAATGAGCAATTTTCCTGCCGCAACCTGCTCTTTGGAGAGCTCTCCAATGAACTCCATTCCCCTCCCTTTCCACTTTGTCCTGCAAATGTTTCCCCCACCAGGAATGTATCAAATTCTCTTTTGAAGATATCTATTAAATCTGCCCGATTCAGTCACCACTTTCCAGATTCCAACTCCATCTGAGCAGAAGTAGCAAGTTCTCTGTTCAGTTCTTCAGCCAGTCGGTTTCTTAGAGCAGTCCATTTTGGGGTTAGGGACAAGCAATAATTGCTGTAACTGCAAGATAAATGCCCTAACTTTTAACCAAGGACATTCATCCCTCAGCTACAGTAATAACCTGCATTTTGTTAGCACCGTTGCCTCATGTCTCTCCTTGGAAGTTACAAGTTCAAGTTCATATTCAATGTCACATGAACCAAGTCAAATCAATTTTATAGTCATCTGATTGTACAAGAACAACCCGACGAAACAGGGTTCTCCGGTCCCCAGTACAAAACACGTGGACACATAACCAGACCTAACCCACCTACAGACAGTCTGTAGCGCGCTGTGAGAGAGCAGTTGTACAGACTGGAGACACAGGCAGCTGGCTCAAGTGTCACAACAGAATGTTTATTCAAACTTTGCACGCTCGCTTATTAAGCCACCAGTCACGTGAATGTTCCGCCGCTTGCGTCTGGTTGACGCAAGTGCACATGCCAATTTCCGTTCTAGGCCTGAAGAGATGGATGCGCGTTGCCATCTTTTCATGACTGCCCCCTCAGACAGTGCTTAACAAGCGGGGCCAGTTCGTCACAGCATAGTGGTGGGTCACCACATGATAATAAATATGCAGGACAAATGTTTATCGATAAAAATAAATCAATAAATATAGTTTCATGTATATGAGAGTCTCAGATGGTTAGTGTGAGCAGTTATTTTGGTCGTTCAGCATTCTCACTGCCTGTGGGAAGAAGCTGTTCCTCAGCCTGGTGGTTCTGGCTCTGATCCTCCTGTATCTCTTCCCCAAGCGGAACACCTGAAAAATGCTGTGAGTGGGGTGGAAGAGATCCTCAGTGATTTTGTGCACCCTCTTCGGACAACAATCCTGGGTAGATCTCGTCGATAGGGGGTGAAGGGAGATTCCAGTCCTCCACCAATATGTCCATCCTGAGCCTTCTCCACTGCAAGAGTGAAGCCTAAAACAAACTGGAGGAACAACACCTCATATTCCACATGGGCAGTCAACAGCCCAAAAGTAGTAACATAGAATTCTCTAATTTCTGGTTACATGCTCCTACTCTCTTATTCTAAGCCACATCCACATCCAGATCCTAAGTTTTGTCCCCTACCCATTTTCACTACATTCCCTCTCAGGTTCCATCATCTTCCACCCATATTAACCTGGAGAAGTCTTCCTTTTTTTCCACCCACCTTTGGTGGGTCCTGCACCTTCACCTCTGCCATAACAGCATGCACGGTCACTCTGAACAAAAGGATCCTTAGGTTCGGGTCCATAGATCCCTCAAGGTTGCCACGTAAGTTGATAGAGTAGTTAAGAAGGCTTATGGTGTGGTGGCCTTCATTAGACAGGGGATTCAGTTCAAAAGGCATAAGGTAATGTTGTAGCCCTGTAAATCTCTGGATAGGCCACACTTGGATTACTGCATTTCAGTTCTGGTCACCTCATAACAGGAAGGATGTAGAAACCTTGGAGAATGGCAGAGGAGATTTACCAGAATGTTGCCTGGATTGGAAAAGATATCTTAAGAGGTAAGGTTGACAAAACCTGAGCTTTTCTCCCTGGAGTGATGAAGGGTGAGAGATGATTTAATAGAGGTATGTAAGATAATGAGAGGCATAGATAGGATGGACACCCAGCATCTTTTCTCCAGAACGACCATTGCCAGTACCATGGGACATCTGTTTAAGATGAGGGAAGCAAAGGAGACGTCGGAGGTAACATTTTCACCCAGAGAATGTTGAGTGTCTGGAATGTATTGCCTGGGGTGGTGGTGGAGGCTGCTACATTGAGAACATTCTAAAGACTCTTAGACAAGCACATAGAAAAAATAGAGGATTATGTGTGTGAGGTAGCGAAGGAATACATTGTTGTAGTGTAGGTTTATCTACATTGTGAGTCGGAGTCTGTTCTCCGCTGTGATGTTCTGAGTTCCTACTCCTGCACCAATATTCCATGACTCTACAATTTTCACAAAATATTAAGGCATTGAGGCATTGTTTGCATTATCTCCGATGCTGTGTGATATAATAAATATAAAGATTTCCAGTGGAAGAGATTTGGTTTGAGCCTGCATTAAAGTTTTATCTCTCAAAGATTAAAATATTGTGTGATGAAATGTATTTTAATTTATACAAGAACACCCCTAGTCCATACTATATAGTTCAATCAGCCTGAGACCTATCTCACTGCTTAATATGTTCTTGGAAGGGGGAGCACACTGGTTGCAGTTGTTAGCGCAATGCCCTTTCGGTGCCAGCAATCAGGAATGGACTTGGGTTCGAATCCCACGCTGTCTGTAAGGAGTTTATACGTTCTCCCGTGTCTGTGTGGGTTTTCTCCAGGGGCTCTGGTTTCCTCCCACGACTCAAAATGTTCTGGGCGTATACACTAGGTTATTGAGGTGTAAATTGGGTGGCACGAACTCATGGGCTGAAATGGCCTGTAACTGTGCTATATGTCTAAATTTAAATTTAAAATTTTATTCATTTCCATGATCCCATTGCTTTAAAAACTGCTGAACAGGATTAGCGTCGTGGTATTGTGCTGGGATAGAATTAGCAATTTTCTTGCTACAGTCTGGTCTTTGTTGAGCTCTCTGATGAACTCCATTCCCCTCTCTTTCCCCTTTGTCCCTGACCAAGAATGTATCAAATTCCCTTTTGAAGATATTGTTAGAGACTAAAGAGACATTGTTAGCGCTAACACAGGAATAGTAAAGGAAAATTCACCAGATAATGGTAAATTCAAAATACCAGTCATAGTTCTTATTTAACTATAATAATGGTTTAATAATAGAAACACAGAAAATAGGTGTAGAAGGAGGCCATTTGGCCCTTCAAGCCTACACTGCCATTCATTTTGATCATGGCTGATCAGTACCCATTTCTTGCCTTTTCCCCATACCCCCTGATCTCCTTAGCCACAAGGGCCAAATCTAACTCCCTCTTAAATATAGATAAGTAACCAACTTCAACCACTTCCTGCGGCAAAGAATTCCACAGATTCACCACCCTCTGAGAGAAAAAAAAATCATCTCAGTTCTAAAAGACTTTCCCCTTATCCTTAAACTGTGACCCCTGGTTCTGGTTTTCCCCAACATCGGGAACAACCTTCCTGCATCTAGCCTGTACAATCCCTTAAGAATTTTATATGTTTCTATAAGATCCCCCCTCAATCTTCTAAATTCCAGTGAGTATAAGCTTAGTCGATCCAGCCTTTCTTCATATGTAAGTCCTGCCATCCCTGGTATCAATCTAGTGAACCTTGTTTGCACTCCCTCTATGGCAAGGATGTCTTTCCTCAGATAAGGAGACCACAACTGTACACAATACTCTAGGTGTGGTCTCACCAGGCCCTGTCCAGCTGCAGTAGAACCTCTCTGCTCCTGTGCTCGAATCCTCTTGCTATGAATGCCAACATACCATTTGCTTTCCTCACTGCCTGCTGTACCTGAATGCCCACTTTCAATGACTGGTCCACAGCGACACCCAGGTCTCGTAACATCTCTCCAGACACCATTTAAGTAACAATTTTCTCTCCTGTTCTTGCCTCCAAAGTGGATAACCTCACATTTATCTGCCGTGCCTTGGCCCACTCACCTAACTTGACCAAGTCACCATGCATCCTCTTAGCATCCTCTACACAGCTAACCCTGCCCCCCAGCTTCGTGTCATCTGCAAACTTGGAGATGCTGCTTTCTATTCCCTCATCTAAGTCATTGATATATTATTGTAAATAACTGTGACCCTAGCACTGAGCCTTGCGGTACCTCACTAGTCACTACCTGCCATTCTGAAAAGAACCCGTTTATTCCTACGCTTTGCTTACTGTCTGTCAACCAATTCTCTATCCACCTCAATACCTTACTTCCTATACCATGTGCTCTACGTTTGTACATTAATCTCCTGTGCGGAACCTTATCAAAAGCCTTCTGAAAGTCCAGATATACCGCATACACTGGTTCTCCCTTATCCACTCTACTGGTTACATCCTCAAAAAATTCTATAAGATTCATCAGACATGATTTTCCCTTCATAAAACCATGTTGACTCTGTCTGATGATATCACTACTTTTCAAATGTGCCAGCTTTAATAACTGACTCTAGCATTTTCCCCACTGGTCTATAGTTTCCCATTTTCTCCCTCCCTCCCGTCTTAAAAAAAGTGGGGTTACGTTTGCCACCCTCCAATCCTCAGGAACTAATCCAGAATCTAAAGTGTTTTGAAAAATTATCATTCATGCATTCACTATTTCTTGGGCTACTTCCTTAAGCACTCTTGGATGCAGACTATCTGGTCCTGGGTGTTTATCTACCTTTAATTCCTTCAATTTACCTAACACAACCTCTCGACTTATGTTTATTTCCTTCAGTCCTTACTTTACATTAGATCCTCAGTCCCCTACTATTGCCTGAAGATTACATGTTTTCATTAGTGAAGACAGAACTAAAGTAGTTATTCAATTGGTTTGCCATGTCCTTGTTCCCCATGATCAATGCACCTGTTTCTGACTGTAATGGACCCACATTTGTCTTAACTAATTTCTTTCTCTTTAGATATCTATAAAAGCTTTTACAGTCATTTTTTATGTTCCCTGCCAGCTTTCTCCCATAATCCCTTTTACCTTTCCTAATTAATCCTTTTGTCCTCTGTTGAATTCTGAATTTCTCCAAGTCCTCAATTCAGTTTTTTTCTGGCTAGTTTAAATGCTGCTTCTTTGGATTTGATCCTCTCCCTGACTTACCTTGTTAGCCACAGATGCACAACCTTCCTTGATTTATTCTTTTCCAAAATGGGATGTACAATTGTTGCATTTCATCCAAGCTATCTTTAAATAATTGCCATTGCATTTCCACCATTAGTCCTTTAAGTATCATTTGCCAATCTATGCTAGCCAATCAAAGTTACCCTTCTTTAAGTTCAGAACTTTTGTATTACTTACTTATCTCTAAACCTAACTCTAAATTTAACCCCACTATGCCCAAATGTATATGTATGTCTGTTAAAGTCCCAAAACTTTGAAAAGTCCATTTTAAAAACTTTTTAGTCTTGCTTGAAGATCTTAAATTTTCAGTTCAGAAATAATTATAAAGCACTTTTAAACATTATATCTTCAGGCCCCTTTAAACTCACAATTCTTTTGATGAGTTGTCCTTCAGAGAGATTTTCCTTCATACAGGAGCAACTATTTTCTGGGCATAAATGAGGTCGTCTTTTTTATTTAAAAGCCATTTATATTGTATCTCCTGTGAATAGGATAAGTCCTGTCTTTCCAGGAAGTCAGATCTTCTCTTGAATGAAGACTTTGGAATCAGTTTTCCAAATGATGAAACTGCCCTCTTTATTTTAAAGAGGTAGTCATAAATAGGCTTCTCTTTTGAAATCTACTTACTC
Organism: Narcine bancroftii; assembly: GCF_036971445.1. Taxonomy (NCBI): domain Eukaryota; kingdom Metazoa; phylum Chordata; class Chondrichthyes; order Torpediniformes; family Narcinidae; genus Narcine; species Narcine bancroftii. The sequence continues at coordinate 363,136,864 of NC_091470.1, read as the reverse complement.
TCTGCCCCCTTTTAGTTGGAGTAACACATAACAGTACCTATTCTGGTTACTGTAATTCAACCCTGTCTTCCATAGGGTTTCAGCTCCTGTCTATGTGTCACTTGGGGTCTTGACTTCTGTAAACAGATTCAAAATGTCTGAATTTAATAATATATTTCCCCAAATCATGTGACATTACATAATCAACGGGGTCGGTCCCAATTCTTGGAAACCACGTGGCCATATACTGGAATCCTTAACAGTTTTAGTTTAATTTCTACAAAACCTTGTCTGACTTCATCTCAGTTCAAGAGGCTTAATTGTTGTTAAGAACCTCACCTGCTACTTGAGTTTCAATTAAGAACACGTCTGTTCCATTTTGGCTCTGCTGTCCAGACGTGTTGACTCCGAGAATGAACTCTCTTCTCTAAGTGTACGATGACCTGTGTGTGTAACCCTGTAACCAATCCATAACTAATCTAAGACATTTATAAGAAACGTAGCTTAACATTAACCTAAATATTAATATTAACACAGGTCCATGACGTTATCTATTAAATTTCCCCAATGTAATCGCCACGATCCAGATTTCATCTTAAGCTAACAGGCAGTAGTTTCTTAGAGCAGTAGGTTTGAGCATTAGGGATAGAAAATAATTACCATAATCACAGGATAAATACCCTCAAACTTTAAAAAAGGTATTTATCCCTCAGTTACTTTAATGGTCTACATTTCGTGAGCACCGTTGCTTCATGACTCTCCTCCAAATTAACAAGTTCTGTATTACATTCTTTGTCACGTGAACCAAGTTAAATCAAGTAAACTTTATTGCACAAGTACAACCGGTTCTCCATGCAAAAAGTGCAGACGTGCAACCAGACACAACACACGTACAGACAGACAATAAATATGCAAGACAAGTATTCATAATATATAAAATAAATAAATAAATGCAGCTTTGTAAATATGAGAGTCTCCGATGGTCAGTGTGAGCTCTTCCTTGTGTTCAGCGTTCTCCACTGCCCGTGGGAAGAAGCTGTTCCTCAGCCCGGCGGTGCTGGCTCTGATCCTCCTGTATCTCTTCCCCAATAGGAGCAGCTGAAAGTTGCTGTGTGCAGTGTGGAAGGGGTCCTCAATGATTTTGCCCACCCTCTTCAGAAAAGCACCGCAATAGATCACGTCAGGTGGTGTGGGCGGAGGGAGTCTTGAGTGATCCTACACCAAAATATCCATCCTGGGCCTTTTCCACTTCCAGAGAGAGGTCCGACCTAGCCTTCATCACTAAATAACAGCTTGCACTGTCACTTGGAGCTAAAGGATCTTGGGGTTAAGGACCATAGATCCCTCAAGTTTTATTTCCTCACAGGTTTATAGGGTGGGTAAGAAGGATTATTGTATAATGGTCTTCATTAGTCAGGGAATTGAGTTCAAGAGATGTGAAATAAAGTTGCTCCATAAAACCATGGATAGACCACTCTTAGAGAATTGTGTTCATTTCTGGTAATCTCATTAAGGGAAGGATGCAGAAGCTTTGCAAAGAATGCAGAGGTGATTTATGAGGATGCTGTCTGGATTGGAAAATATGTCTTATGAAGCAAGGTTGACAGAACCTAAGCTTTTCTCTTTGAATTGATGAAGGGTGAGAGATGACTTCATAGATTATGAGGGGCAGAGATAGGATGGACAGCCAGCATCTTTTCCATAGAGTGACTATTGCCAGTACCATGGGACATCTGTTTAAGATGAGGGGAGCAAAGATTAGGGAGATGGCGGAGGTAACATTTTCACCCAGAGAATGGTTGGTGTCTGGAATGCATTGCCTGGGGTGGTGGTGGAGGCTGGTACAATGAGAACATTCTAAAGACTCTTAGACAGGCACATAGAAAAATAAAGGGTTATGGGTGTGAGGTAGCGAAGGAATAGATTGTTGTAGAGTAGGTTTATCTACATTGTGAGTCGGAGCCTGTTCTCCACCGTGATGTTCTGTGTTCCTTCAATATTCCATGATTCTACAATTTTCACAAAATATTAAGGCATTGAGGCTTTGTTTGCATTATATCCGATGCTGTGTGACATAATAAATATAAAGGTTACATCAAAATGCATTTGATATTTCCAATAAAAAAGATTTCATTTCAGCTGGACTTAAAGTTTTATCTCTCTCAAAGAATAAAATATTGTGTGTTGAAATGTATTTTATTTTATACAAGAAAAAACCCCAGTCCGCACTATATGATTCGAACAGCCTGAGACCCACCTCGCTGTTTGATCTGTTCTTGGAAGTTCTGTTCATTTCCAAGATCCCAGCATTTCAAAAAGTGCTGAACAGGATTAGCCTCGTGGTATTGTGCTGGGGTAAAATTAGCAATTTTCCTGACCCAGTCTGTTCTTTGTAGAGCTCTCTGATGAACTCCATTCCCCTCTCTTTCCCTTTTGTCCCGCATGTGTTTCCTTCACCAATTCTCTTTTGAAGATATCTATTAAATTTGCCCGATTCAGTCACCTCGTTCCAGATTCCAACTCAATCCGAGCAGATGTGATAAGTTCCCTGTTGATTCCTTCAGCCAGTAGGTTTCTCAGAGCAGTAGGTTTTCAGATTTGGGACAGGCAATATTTGCCTTAACTGCAAGATAAATGCCCTCAACTTTTAAACCAGGACATTCAGCCCTCAGTTACAGTAATGGGCTGCATTTGGTGAGCACTGTTGTCTCATAGCTCTCCTCAGAAATAACCATGTCAAGTTCACGATCATTGCTGCAGTGAGAAAGTTTGTTTTGTGAGCATTCCAGCTGGACATCTCACATAGGACAGCAAGTAAGGCACAGTACAGAAGTGCAGGGTTAGTACAAAATAAAAGTGATATCATATTATGAGTATAAACAGGATCGTCTCCAGATGCTTCAATTGTAGTACAATACACAAAAGTTCTGGAGAAACTCAAAAGTTCAAGGAGCATCAATAACAGTCATTCACAATGGGGACCACAGCACATTTAAGACATGCCATGGACTGAAATCTTATTTTTTTAAATTGTTCCTTATGTAGGAGAGAAGTACAGAGGAAACCTGATTATTTTAGAGGGAAGGAAGCCCAAACACTATGAGAAAAGTCTTAAGGGGTCCATCGCCAATAAAAGGGTGATCTATAGGAATGAAAGGGGAACAAATGTTTTAAGGTACGACGAAGGGCTCAGTCCTGAAACATTGGTGACTCTTTGGTTCCTTTGACCTGCTGAATTTTTCCAGTACTTTTTTGCATTACAGTATAGTTAGATATGGGGCCGCTCGGATAGTGTAGCAATGCTCTCACAGTGCCAGTGATTGGGACAAGGGTTCGAATCCTGCGCTGTCAGTAAGGAGCTTGTACATTCTCCCCATGTCAGTGTGGGTTTTCCCCAGGGTTTTCTCTCATCATTCAAACCATACCAGGAGTTGTAGGTTAATTGAGTGTAATTGGGTGGCATGGGCTCGTGGGCTAAAATGGCCTGTTACCATGCTGTATATCTCAATTAAAAAAAATAAACAAAATAAATTAAAATATTAAAAAATATATATTATGAGTGTTAGGTTCATTCAGGAGTCTGATAACAGCAGGAAAGGAACTGTCCATAAATCTGGTAGTGTGTGACTTCACACACGCGAATGTTCTACTTGACATAAAGGCGGGGGGGAGGGGGTTGGTTTGAAGAGACTGTGGGGTTAATCTTTTATCATGTTGCCTGTTTTTCCAAGGCGTCAGGATGTGCAGATGGAGTTGACAGAGGGAGATGTGTGTGATGGCCTGAGCTGTGTTCACAATCCTCTGCAGTTTATTACCATCATGGGTGTAGCAGTGCCTGGGATTTATAGAAACTGTCGAATTCTTCCCAGATGACATCCCGCCTGTCACCTTTCCCTTACTTTTGAAGCCTCGCTCTTATGTAACTAACCTTAATGGCACTGGTGAAACTTCAATGCAAGTATTGTGACCAGTTTTGGGCTCCTCATTTAAGAAAGCATGTGCTAACATTGGAGAGGAGGTTCACAAGGATAATTCTGGGAATAAGTGGGCTAACATTTGGGGAGTGCTTGACAACTGAACTCATTGGAACTTAAGAGTATGAGAAATATTTTGAATGTTGAAAGGCATGGACGGAGAAAATGTAGGAAGCAGATGTGAACAGGTTCTTTCTCATGGTGGTGGATCTTGGACAAGAGGGCACAACTTCAGGATTGAAAGGTGCCCTCTTAGAGTAGAGATGAGGAGGATTTTTTTCATTCAAGGGCAGTAAATCTGCAGAATTTGAGCCACAAGGCCCTGTCATTGGGTCTATTTAAGGCAGTGATTTTGCTAAGTTCAGGGCATCATTTGTTACAGGGAGAAGGCCAGGCAGTGGGGCTGAGTGGAGAAAATGGATTAGCTCATGAATGAATGGAGGGGCAGACTCAATGGGCTGAACAGCCTATTTCTGCTACTGTGTCTTATGGAAGAATGGCGATTAAATGACTGGGGTAATTATGGACTATTGAATCAGAGGGTACAACTTCGAGTCCCATCTCTGTGGCTTCAGAATTCAGATTCTAGCAATTAAACAAATCTAGTATAAAACAGCAAGTGTTGGTAATCATGAATCACAAGACCAGGAGAAGTGTAAAAGTATACTTGGTTCATTCCCAGTCTTTAGGAAAAGAAATGTGTCCAGAGATTGATTAGTCAGGACATCAAAGGTTATGGAGAGAAGGCCAGGCAGTGGTGGAAATGGTCAGCTCAAGATTAAATGTTGGGGCATGGGTTAAATGGCTATTTCTGCTCTTATTTATTTTGGTCCCATCACAGAATTAGTCCAGAACCCAAATGACTAACAAGAGTGATGCCCACAGCTTGAGTGTTAATTAACACAGTGGGATGGAGTTACTTCAGAGATCAAACAAGCAACTAATCAGACAGTTGACCAGTGATCTGCCTTGGAGCGCGCAGCTGATCAATAAGCTGATGTCTTTAGTTTTAGCAATGATGTGTGGCAATAGAACCCTGTCTCTGCTTTCTTCCAGACTCTGGACTATGAGAGCAAGCGGCGGTTTAGCCTCAGAGTGGAAGCCCGCAACAAGTACATCGATCCGCGGCTGGTCCAGCAGGGACAGTTCAAAGACACGACCAATGTAAAGATCAATGTCCTCGACATCGATGAGGCCCCTCTCTTCCTCTCTCCCACCTACACTTTCAGGGTTCAGGAGAACCAAGAGACTGGAGCCTTTGTGGGAGAGGTAAAAGCCAAGGATCCCGATATTGCAAACAATCCAATCAGGTAGGTGAGAGTGATGGAGCTGATTGCCAATTCTATTAAGCAATGTGAAAACTCTCCACTCTGCACTGATTGCACAAGATCCTGCTGTCTCTCCAACAACAGAGAGGAAATTGCATACTTAAATCTTGCCTTTTCATTTCTTTAAACAGGATAAAAAATTCAAGGCATTGAAAATGGTTGGGAGGGATAGATGAACATTTAAAGCAAGTGACCATTACTGGTTTTCATCATGTTTTTGTGTTATACAGAATGAACTGGTGACTCAGTGCAAGTTCATTCTTGTGGTGATGGCCTTGATCATTTTGTTCAGGCTTGTTGGTGCTTCCTGTACTTGTGTCTTATAGTCTTTTGGGGGAATGTGGATTAAATGCATCCGTGGCCATATTCAGATGTAAAGTCGCAACCTTTCCCTCCAAACCATTAGAACAATCATAAGCTGTCCCCGACGTGCATGAGTTTCCCCGGGAGCTCCAGTTGCTGTCCCCCCTCCAAAGCATACAGGGTAGGTAGGTTCATTGGGCGACACAGGTTTCATGGTCCTTTTATGATAATGTAGCAATATTTTTTTTAAAGTGTTTGAGTTTCAGGAGGTGAAGCGACTGATATGGATGATATGGAGAGAGTAAGGATGATATGGAGGGAGTAAGGATGATATGGAGGGAGTAAGGATGATATGGAGGGAGTAAGGATGATATGGAGGGAGTACAGATGATATGGAGGGAGTAAGGATGATATGGAGGGAGTAAGGATGATATGGAGGAAGTAGAGATGATATGGAGGGAGTAAGAATGATATGGAGGGAGTACAGATGATATGGAGGGAGTAAGGATGATATGGAGGGAGTAAGGATGATATGGAGGGAGTAAGGATGATATGAAGAGTGTACGAATGGTATGGAGGGAGTAAGGATGATATGGAGGGAGTGAGGATGATATGGAGGGAGTGAGGATGATATGGAGGGAGTAAGGATGATATGGAGAGAGTAAGGTGCGGCTACATTTGAGCAGTGGGGTGATATATCATTTGGTTTCATTTCATCAAATGTACTTCATTTTGTTGAGTTCTACCCCAATGGTTCTCAACCTTTTTCTTCCCACTCACATCCCACTTTAAATATTCCCTATGCTTAAGGGATTGCTTAAGGTTGGTGGAAAGAAAAAGTTTGCAAACCACTGTTTTAATCATACCTCATTGACTCGTAAGGTGCACAGTTTCCTATCTCCAAAGAAAATGAACCATTGACAATTTTTCTCAAGCAAAATATTTCAGTAATGATTGGGACCTGAGCAGTGATTCTCAACCTTCCCTTCCCTCCCACGTCCCACCTTAAGCAATCCCTTACTAATCACAGAGCACGGATTGCAATGGGGGTGACTTACGGTGGCATGTGAATGGAAAGAAAAAGGTTGAGAACCACTGGTCTAGACCTTTACAGCCCAGAAACGGGCTCTATGATCAACCTGTCAGAACTAACTAAATTGTCAAATTGAACTAAAAAGAGGCATGTGGAACTCACGAGCCATGTATAGAAATAGTTGGTCAATGTTTCAAGGTGGGACCCTTTATCGAGACTAAATAGGAAGAGGAGGAGAGCTGTCTGCCTGAAGGAGTACCCTCCAAGCCTAAAATAATCCCATTTCCCAAATGGTGGAGGAAGAGATGGAATATTCTTACCACCGTAGCAAAAGGAAGATTAACCTCAGAGAATTGACATCCATAGAGTTCAACTGGAAATGTGCCCCTCAATCCTATACCTCCCAGCTAATGCTAAGACAAATCTGCCTTCCTGCCCCTGAAGCCCGCTCCACCATTCGGTAGGATCGAGGCTGATTTGATCTTGCCTTATGTTCCACTTCCCCTTGTAGTCTTCATAAATTTTTGCTCTTCTATAACAGACAAATGAGCCCACCTCAGCTTGGATTATAATCAACACCTTAGCTTCTCTAGTTTTCCATCAGTGAGTTCCACAGATTCTCTCCTGAAGAAGGGCCCAGGCCCAAAACATTGCCTTTGACTGTGCCCTGCTGAGTTTATCCAGATTCTGATTTCTAATTTATTGTCAGAGTACATACATGAAATTACAAACAACCCTGAGATTCTTTTTTCTTGCGGGTACAGCAGAATTACCACTAAATTGGTAGTGCAAAAATAAACTGTAAATGTGTAAACAAAGACCCCAGCATCTGTAGATTTTCTCGTTTACCTCCAAAGATTCACAGCCCTTTGCTTGAAGAAATTTCTCCCTGACTCCGTTTTATCAAGCCAACCACTTATTCTGAAAATGCTACATCTTTTGGGCTGAACAGGGTTTCATTGCCCTACCTTCTTTCTCCTTGAGGAGGCAGTACTGGGTTGCATCCTGAACCCTTGTGGTCTGTTCCCATCATGCCTTTTGATAAAGACTTCCAGGAGTTTGAACCAGTGAATAGAAAGAGAGGATGAGGATTTGTATAAATGAAGGCTGAGTGTGTTGCACAGTGGAGTTCAAAGTTCAGATTTATTGTCTGAATGCATATGTGACATCACATAGAGCCCTGAGATTCTTTTTTTCCTGCTAACCAGGTAGAATTTCTACTTATCTGTAATGCAAAATAAAAACTGTACTCAAAAAAAGATAAGCGTACTAGAGAGTAAAATGTCAATAAGAAGGCAGGGCAAACAAATTGTGCAATAATGAATCTTGTGCAAAGTTAGGGTCTTGAGATGTGTCTCTGATGGAGTTTGTCGTTGAGGAGTTTGATGGTGGAGGGGTAGCGGCTCTTCCTGAACCTGGTGCTACAGGTCTTGTGGCACCGATACCTTTTACCTGATGCAGACTGGGAGATCGCTTGGCTGAGCACATTCACTCTGTTCGCATCAGCGACAGGGATCTCTCAGTGGTTAACTACTTCAATTCCGCGCCCCATTCCCATGCTGACGTGTCTGTCCATGGCCTCATGTACTCTCTCACCAAGACCTCCTGTAAATTGGACTTACTCCTCCCCCTTCTCCTCCCACCTACCAGTTTGTTCATTTTTCATCCCTTGATCAAGGGCTCAAGCTCGAAACATTAGTTATGCATCTTTATCTTTGATAAAGTACATTGTTTGATCTGCTGAGTTTCTCCAGCACAGTGTTTTTACCAATCCCCCCATCCATCTGTGCCATGTTGAGTGGAAGACAATTAACTACAAATGATAATCAATAAGGCTCAAGCTGAGTGCGATGGAATAAACGCCACTGGTCCGGATATTCATAGCTTTAGTCACACTCAAGAAACTCGACCCGAGGGGAGTCACATGATGGAATAGTGGCCGGTGGGGTAAAACCAGCCCTCTCTAGAAAAAAGAAAACAAGTCAAGAAAAGACAAAGCTTAACAAATATAAAGTATAAGAAATAGAAGATAAAGTTGCAGAGAAGAGAAAGAAGATGGAACCCAAGAAGGAAAAAGTAAAAACAACGGGGAAAAAATAAAAAATTCACCAGAAAAGAAAGGAGAAGGACTTACCTGCATGAAAATAACAGGGAGCCGTGGTGGAGAAGAGCGCCCAATCTCTGAAGTCGGTGCCGGCCCCGCGGAGTCGCAAGCCCCCCATCAGTGGACTGCAAAAATCGCTCTCTGACCCAAACAAAAGTGCGCAACTGCGTAATCAAAGGTAAAAGGAAACACTGGTGGGAGGAGGGGTTCAGCCGAGGAGTGGGCAAACACGGCGCGACCAGCTGAGGGATGCCCGACACCGGGGCTCTCAGCTGGAAGATGAGGAAGGCGGCAGGAGAGGGAGTGAGGAACCAGGTGAGGAAGAAAGTCGATGGGGTGAACGGCAAGAGGAGCAACATCAGGAGGCCTGGCAGATGAGCAGACCAGGAGGGAAGGATCAACAACAAGAGGCCCAGCAAGAAGAGGCCCGGCAAAGTGATACAAGCAACTCATCAGGAGAGACACAGATACAAAGAAGAGAAGAAGAAGATACAAACAAGAAGGCAGGGCAAACAAACTGTGCAATAATGAATCTTGTGCAAAGTTAGGGTCTTGAGATGTGTCTCTGATGGAATTTGTTGTTGAGGAGTTCGATGGGTGAGGGGTAGCAGCTTTTCCTGAAGGTACAGACAGGAGAAGAGGAAGAAGAAGACCAAGATCTTCACAGAGAAATAGAAGGTAAAACAGATGGACAGAATATAGATAAAGCCTTTCTTAAAGAACAAATGAGATCACTAAAAGAATGGTCATCATTAGAATTTAATGCAATTAAAAGAAAAATGAAAAGAATAGAAGATAAAATGCAAAGTTTAGAACTGGTAATGACAGAAATAGGGAAAAGAGTATAGAATGTGGAAGAGCGGGAAATGGCTGTAGAAATGGAAGTAAATGACTTAAGAGGAAAATTGGAAGAAAGTGACAAAAAAATTAAAGAGACACAAGAGTTGTTATCTCAGAAAATTGATATGTTGGAAAATTATAGTAGGCGAAACAAAATAAAAATAGTGGGCCTGAAGGAGGATGAAGAAGGCACAGACATGAAGGAATTTATAAAAGGAATGGTCCTGAAGGTCCTGGGAATGACAGAAATGCAGGAAGAAATGGAAATAGAAAGGGCACACAGAGCATTAGCTCCGTAACAGCAGACACATCAAAAACCAAGATCCATCTTAGTAAAATTTTTGAGATACACGACAAGAGAAAATATACTGGAGCGGGAAAGGAATAAAGTTAAAGATAATAAACCCTTGGAATACAAGGGTCAAAAAATATTTTTTTTACCCAGACATAAGTTTTGAGCTGTTAAAGAAGAGGAAAGAGTTTAATACAGCGAAATCGATTCTATGGAAAAAAGGTCATAAATTCATGTTAAGACATCCAGCCGTGCTTAAAATATTTATACCCGGGGAGCAAAACAGACTGTTCTCAGATCCGGAGGAAGCACAAGAATTTGCAGAATGTTTGCAGGATAGAAGGAGAGATGAAGAGATGTAATAAAAATGATAAAGTATATATAAACATGTAAAAACAATGTATATGTAAAGAACTAAAGAGGGAAAAGAGAAGGGAAGGAAGGAAAGGGGGATAAAGGGAGAGCTTTGTTATATGTGTTAAATAAAAAGTGTTTTCTGAGGGGGTTGGGTGGGAGAGAATAACCGTCACTGCAAAATCATTTGACACTTGTGAGCAAGATCGCAACCCAAATGGAAAGGGAAGTTGTGGTTGCCTGGCAAGGGATAAGAGGCAATTCAGAGAGGAGGGGGGGCATTTGTGGTTAAGCTAATATTGGGTGTGGGAATTGTTGGAGTATTTTATGTTTTAAATGTGTTGTCACACATTGAGTTTAAAAAGGGAAAACTGAGAGATGAAAATGGGAAAAGGGGGATGGAGGTGGTGAAGAAGTGGAAAAGAGGTGTAAACATTAATGGAATACATAACCAAATTAAAAGGAAGAGGCTATTAAATTTATTGAGAAATGAAAAAATAGATATAGCATTTGTGCAGGAACATAACAAATTAAAGAGAGACTGGGTAGGATATGTAGCGGCAGGATCGTATAATTCAAAAGCTAGAGGTGTAGATATATTAGTGAACAATAAACACGAGGTTACGCATGATACAATATAATTGGTTACACAGGTTATATATCACTCCTCAAAAATTAAAAGAATGGGACCCAACAGTATCAGACAGATGTTTTCGCTGTAAGAAGGAAACGGGAACAACAGTACCTGCAATTTGGGCGTGTGAGGAAGTGGAAAAGATTTGGGAAGATCTAAATCAGGTATTAAATAAAATCACAAAAAGCAACATACCAAAAAATCCAGAGATCTTTCTTTTAAGTAACATAAGAAGTAAGGAATGAGGCCTCACATTGTATAAAGCGCAAAAAAAGGTTCATTATGATAGCCTTAGCAGTAGCAAAAAAGGGTATAATGTTAACTTGGAAAATGGAAGAGAGCCTGAGGATACCGCAATGGTACATGGAAATGAATAAATGTATTCCATTGCAAAAAATAACATATAATTTAAAAAATAAAGTCACATTATTTGAACAAATTTAGGAACCGTACATGGAACATAACAGAAAGGGCCTACCGCAAACCTCCACCCCCTAAAATGATAAGAAGACAAAATGGTTTGATTCAGTGTGTAAAAACAGATGATGCATTTTTCTTGTTTATTTTTCATTGTGTGAAGACATTGTTTTATGGTTTTATTGTATTGTATATGTTGAATATTTATTGGTTTTGGAGGGGAGTGGGAAGGGGGGGAAGGAGGGAAGGTGGAAAAAAAAGGGAGAAACTGCCACTGTGTATATTTAATGAGAAACGTTTGTACATATTTTGGTTGATATGGTTCACAGTGTGAAAAATAAAAAATTATAATAAAAAAAAAGAAACTTGACCCGCTTGATTGTCAGCCCATCCACAGCCTTCCACTCACTTAACCACAGGCGCGCAGTTTGTTTGCAGGATGCATCGCAGGCTTCTTGGCTACCACCTTAGAAGCCAAACCCACTCACCCTGGAGTTCGAACACAGAGGACAGCAAAAGCATGATCTGGAAATAACCTTCAAACTCGCACAACATCCTGAATTGGAACTATATCGCTGTTCCCTCACCATTTCTGGGTCAAACTCAGCTGGGTGGCTCGAAAGAGTCTCTATTTTCTTTTTTTTAAAAAAGCACAACTGGTAAAGGTTCCATTATTGTCACATAATACTACTTTTAAAATGTTAACTATGTGAAATTTTGAGTCATTTGTCTACCATAAGTCAGAATCATCACTTGTCCAGCGCCCCTCATAGTACCTGGTGTTCTGAGGCCATCTCCCCTACTGACCAGACCTGTGTCTGCTTGGCTTCCGACATCAGACAATCCCAGGCCTATTCAGGCTATTATGTGCAGATGCTGGGGACCTTAACCAGACGAAGAATTTTTGCAGAAGTTAGGTAGATCATGGGTAAAAATGTTGAGTCAATATTAAGAGTTCAGATTCCTGACCATTTCTACCTGCTGACTTCCTCCAGCAATTCTTTGTCTGCTCTCAATTTTCTCAGAACCATGAGGAAATTCAGCATGTCTTACTGATATTTACAGGTGCACATTAAAAAGTATCCTGTCTGGGTGCATCACAGGCTTTTTACAGGAATTGAGACCACAAAAAACTGCCGAAAATTATGAACACAACTGAGGCCATCACACACCTCGACTGTGTTTATACTTCTCACTGTAAGAACACAAGACCATCAGCCAAATGGGCTACTCAGCCCATTGAGTCTGCTCTGCTGATCCATTTTCCCATTCAGTCCCACTGTCTGACCTTTCCCCCCTCCCCCCACCATAACCGTTGATATCCTGGCTAATCAAGAACCTTAAATACACGCAATGACTTGCCCTCCACAACCGACTGTGGCAACAAATACACGCAATGACTTGGGCTCCACAACCACCCGTGGCAACAAATTTCACACATTTACCAGGCCTCTGGCAAAAGAAATCTCTCCGCATCTCTGTTCTAAGTGGACGCTCTTCAATCCTGAAGTTGTGCCCTCTTGTTCTAGACTCTTTCCACCATGAGAAACAACCATTCCACATCTCCTCTGTCCCCGCCTCTCAATGTTCAGAATGTTTCAATTGGACCCCCCTCATTGTCCTAAATTTTACGAGTTCAGGCCAAGACATTTTGGGCCTGAGCCCTTTCTCAAGGTGTGAGTAAAAAACAGGCAAGGGGCCTATCTTTAAAAAAAGCTGTTGATAGGGAAGAATGGGAGGGGGAAGAGTACAGACCAACAGACAAAATGTGTTCATTGGATGTAATGTGGATGGAGTGAGGGAAGGTTAGAATTAATAGGGGTTGTAATTATAGCATTATCTCCTATGGACACTGCCAAGACTTGCTGAGCTTCCCCAGATTCTCTGTGCTTTTACCAGATTTCAGATTCAGATTTATTGTCAGAGTATATACATCACATCACATACAAGCCTGAGATTCCTGTGGGCAAGGCAGAATTACCACTTATTGGCAGTGCAACAAAAAAAATGGATTTAACGTACACAAGTAAACAAATAAAGAAAGGTAATCAAACTGACAGTGCAATACAGAGAAAACTATATCAATAAAAGTGCAAGCATAAGAATTCTGATATTCTCACTTCGCTCCTTATCATTTTGTGGGTCTGCACCCTTCCCCCAGCCAGCATTGTCTCTATTCTGAGATTTCCTGCTTTTTGCTTATTCTGCTTGAAGGGCTCACGCCCAAAGTGTTGGCGATATATCTTTGTCTAAGGTGGACGATGAAACACCGGCTCAGTTCCTCCAGCATTGTGGTGTGTTTTTACTGCCATCACCCCATCTGCAGACTTTCGTGTTTCCCTCCTTAAATGACTCCCTGATTGAGTTTGGCGTTGAGGGGTCTGATAGCGGAGGGGTCCAGTAAATGGCGTCCAATGTTCCTCAAGGAAATGATAGGGTGAAGAGTTCGCCTCAGTTTACAAATCACTTTATGAATTCATCAGTTTATTGTCTCAATTTTTCTTTTGAGATTCTGTTGGATCTCAAAGCAATTCTATCAATCCCATCCTCCCCCACACCTGGTCCTGCTGAATGGTGGCCAACATGAATGAGTTGGGTCAAAGGGCCAGTTTCAGTTCTGCCTCAATCTGAACCAATGACTCATTCCTCTTGTCGAGTGTTTACTTATTGATGCCTCCTCAAAATATGCAGTCATTCGTGGTGTTTGGAAGGAGAGCAAGGTGTTGGTGAGTTTGTGGAAGAGAAGTTTGGTGTTTGAGGTTGTGATGTGCCGCAGGGATCAGTGCTGGGCCCTCAGTGGGGTGTTGGAGGTACAGGTTGAAGACCCTTTATCCGAGTACTTGAAATCCAAAATAATTCAAAATCCAAAACTTTATTCATCCCTGGTCCTATAAGATAATAGAGTTCAGAAATTCCGTTCGGAGAACAGGACGTAGCAGATGTAAGTAGTGCATTATTGAGTGTAGATTTTTCAATATATGTCGACCAGTTAATTTGTGACAGATGTAAATATTTGTGCCATTAAGTGCTTGTCTTCAGACTCCTGTACCTTTTTCCCGATGGTAGCAGAGTGAAGAGGTCATAGCCTGGGTGGTGGGGGATCTCTGAGGATAGAGGCTGCTTTTTTAAGACACTGCCTCATGTAGATGTCCTTGATGGAGTGAATTTTGGTGTCTGTGATGTCGCAGGGTGAGTTAACAACCCTCTGGGGTTATATTCTTTTCCTGAGAGTTGGCGTCTCCGTACCAGGCAGTGACATAACCAGCCAGAATGCTCTCTACCTGTAGAAGTGTACAAGAGTCTTGGGTGACATGCAGAATCTCCTCAGACACCTCACGAAGTATAGCCATTGGCGAGCCTTCTTTGTGATGTGTTAACTTGGAGGCTCCAGGACAGATTCTCAGAGATGTTGACACGCAGGAATTTGAAGTTCTTGATCCCCCCTCCACTACTGAACCCTCGATGAGGACTGGGTCGTGTTCCCCTGACTTCCTCCTGAAGTCCATAATCATCTCTTTGGTTTTGCTGACATTGAGCACAAAGGTTGTCCTCAATGATATTCTTGCCCCAGGTTAAAAAAAAAGGTGCTGGCTGTTTACCTTGAGTAAGTCTCTCGCCATCTTGTAAACCTTTATTCAGGGTTGGTTTCTCTTTAAGTAAAGTTTTTTTTAATTTATGATTGTTAAATCATATAACATCATTTATAACATATTCATACAGAAAGTATATAATTGAATAAAACACCCTCCCCATCCTCCCTCATCCACCCCACTAACACACTCCCTCCTCCCTCATCCACCCCACTAACACACTCCCTCCTCCCTCATCCACCCCACTAACACACTCCCTCCTCCCTCATCCACCCCACTAACACACTCCCTCCTCCCTCATCCACCCCACTAACACACTCCCTCCTCCCTCATCCACCCCACTAACACACTCCCTCCTCCCTCATCCACCCCACTAACACACTCCCTCCTCCCTCATCCACCCCACTAACACACTCCCTCCTCCCTCATCCACCCCACTAACACACTCCCTCCTCCCTCATCCACCCCACTAACACACTCCCTCCTCCCTCATCCACCCCACTAACACACTCCCTCCTCCCTCATCCACCCCACTAACACACTCCCTCCTCCCTCATCCACCCCACTAACACACTCCCTCCTCCCTCATCCACCCCACTAACACACTCCCTCCTCCCTCATCCACCCCACTAACACACTCCCTCCTCCCTCATCCACCCCACTAACACACTCCCTCCTCCCTCATCCACCCCACTAACACACTCCCTCCTCCCTCATCCACCCCACTAACACACTCCCTCCTCCCTCATCCACCCCACTAACACACTCCCTCCTCCCTCATCCACCCCACTAACACACTCCCTCCTCCCTCATCCACCCCACTAACACACTCCCTCCTCCCTCATCCACCCCACTAACACACTCCCTCCTCCCTCATCCACCCCACTAACACACTCCCTCCTCCCTCATCCACCCCACTAACACACTCCCTCCTCCCTCATCCACCCCACTAACACACTCCCTCCTCCCTCATCCACCCCACTAACACACTCCCTCCTCCCTCATCCACCCCACTAACACACTCCCTCCTCCCTCATCCACCCCACTAACACACTCCCTCCTCCCTCATCCACCCCACTAACACACTCCCTCCTCCCTCATCCACCCCACTAACACACTCCCTCCTCCCTCATCCACCCCACTAACACACTCCCTCCTCCCTCATCCACCCCACTAACACACTCCCTCCTCCCTCATCCACCCCACTAACACACTCCCTCCTCCCTCATCCACCCCACTAACACACTCCCTCCTCCCTCATCCACCCCACTAACACACTCCCTCCTCCTCCTTCCACCCCACTAACACACTCCCTCCTCCCTCATCCACCCCACTAACACACTCCCTCCTCCCTCATCCACCCCACTAACACACTCCCTCCTCCCTCATCCACCCCACTAACACACTCCCTCCTCCCTCATCCACCCCACTAACACACTCCCTCCTCCCTCATCCACCCCACTAACACACTCCCTCCTCCCTCATCCACCCCACTAACACACTCCCTCCTCCCTCATCCACCCCACTAACACACTCCCTCCTCCCTCATCCACCCCACTAACACACTCCCTCCTCCCTCATCCACCCCACTAACACACTCCCTCCTCCCTCATCCACCCCACTAACACACTCCCTCCTCCCTCATCCACCCCACTAACACACTCCCTCCTCCCTCATCCACCCCACTAACACACTCCCTCCTCCCTCATCCACCCCACTAACACACTCCCTCCTCCCTCATCCACCCCACTAACACACTCCCTCCTCCCTCATCCACCCCACTAACACACTCCCTCCTCCCTCATCCACCCCACTAACACACTCCCTCCTCCCTCATCCACCCCACTAACACACTCCCTCCTCCCTCATCCACCCCACTAACACACTCCCTCCTCCCTCATCCACCCCACTAACACACTCCCTCCTCCCTCATCCACCCCACTAACACACTCCCTCCTCCCTCATCCACCCCACTAACACACTCCCTCCTCCCTCATCCACCCCACTAACACACTCCCTCCTCCCTCATCCACCCCACTAACACACTCCCTCCTCCCTCATCCACCCCACTAACACACTCCCTCCTCCCTCATCCACCCCACTAACACACTCCCTCCTCCCTCATCCACCCCACTAACACACTCCCTCCTCCCTCATCCACCCCACTAACACACTCCCTCCTCCCTCATCCACCCCACTAACACACTCCCTCCTCCCTCATCCACCCCACTAACACACTCCCTCCTCCCTCATCCACCCCACTAACACACTCCCTCCTCCCTCATCCACCCCACTAACACACTCCCTCCTCCCTCATCCACCCCACTAACACACTCCCTCCTCCCTCATCCACCCCACTAACACACTCCCTCCTCCCTCATCCACCCCACTAACACACTCCCTCCTCCCTCATCCACCCCACTAACACACTCCCTCCTCCCTCATCCACCCCACTAACACACTCCCTCCTCCCTCATCCACCCCACTAACACACTCCCTCCTCCTCCTTCCACCCCACTAACACACTCCCTCCTCCTCCTTCCACCCCACTAACACACTCCCTCCTCCCTCATCCACCCCACTAACACACTCCCTCCTCCCTCATCCACCCCACTAACACACTCCCTCCTCCCTCATCCACCCCACTAACACACTCCCTCCTCCCTCATCCACCCCACTAACACACTCCCTCCTCCCTCATCCACCCCACTAACACACTCCCTCCTCCCTCATCCACCCCACTAACACACTCCCTCCTCCCTCATCCACCCCACTAACACACTCCCTCCTCCTCCTTCCACCCCACTAACACACTCCCTCCTCCCTCATCCACCCCACTAACACACTCCCTCCTCCCTCATCCACCCCACTAACACACTCCCTCCTCCCTCATCCACCCCACTAACACACTCCCTCCTCCCTCATCCACCCCACTAACACACTCCCTCCTCCCTCATCCACCCCACTAACACACTCCCTCCTCCCTCATCCACCCCACTAACACACTCCCTCCTCCCTCATCCACCCCACTAACACACTCCCTCCTCCCTCATCCACCCCACTAACACACTCCCTCCTCCCTCATCCACCCCACTAACACACTCCCTCCTCCCTCATTCACCCCACTAACACACTCCCTCCTCCCTCATCCACCCCACTAACACACTCCCTCCTCCCTCATCCACCCCACTAACACACTCCCTCCTCCCTCATCCACCCCACTAACACACTCCCTCCTCCCTCATCCACCCCACTAACACACTCCCTCCTCCCTCATCCACCCCACTAACACACTCCCTCCTCCCTCATCCACCCCACTAACACACTCCCTCCTCCCTCATCCACCCCACTAACACACTCCCTCCTCCCTCATCCACCCCACTAACACACTCCCTCCTCCCTCATCCACCCCACTAACACACTCCCTCCTCCCTCATCCACCCCACTAACACACTCCCTCCTCCCTCATCCACCCCACTAACACACTCCCTCCTCCCTCATCCACCCCACTAACACACTCCCTCCTCCCTCATCCACCCCACTAACACACTCCCTCCTCCCTCATCCACCCCACTAACACACTCCCTCCTCCCTCATCCACCCCACTAACACACTCCCTCCTCCCTCATCCACCCCACTAACACACTCCCTCCTCCCTCATCCACCCCACTAACACACTCCCTCCTCCCTCATCCACCCCACTAACACACACCATTAAATTTTCAATCCAAGAATTTTTAGGTATGGGTTCCATACTTTCACAAAAGAATGATATTTACCCCTCAACTCTTTTCTAAAGGAATACAAGATTTCATTTCAGTTATGCCATCTTTGCATTCTTAAAACTAAATCAGGTTTCCAGGTGATGGCCAAATATTTTTTTAGAAACAGCCAAAGCTAAACATAGAGATTCAATTTGATACATAGTCAATCTTAATCCTAAAGTAATCAAATTAATATCCCCTAATAAAAACAACATTGGATCAAACAGAAGACTCTCTTGAAGTAAAGTTATATGGTTTGGTAGGGACCTCCCCCATCGCTGGATTCCAGATTAAGAATATTTGTGCACGAAAACAGTCCGTTCTGTTTACCATGTCCTGCCAACTATCGAGTACCTGTATCAACCAATCCCAGGTACGAGGCCTTGGCCTTCACATCTTGGCTATTCAAATGCTTGTCGAGTTTAAAATGCTGAGACTCCCTGCCCCTGCCGCCATTTTGGCCACTGTGTACCAGATTCCAAACATCATCTGAGCGGGAATTTTATTTTTTTTCTCCTCGGAACTCCTCTGATCCATCACTTTAAACCTGCTTGGAATTCCTATGTTTCATTGAAGAAAATAAAGTTTGGATCAGGGAACCCTCCAAAAATCACTGTTGGTGCATGTCTTCTGTTATGAGCCCAAAGGACCCCAAAACCCAGCAGCAATAGACATTCACCAAGACAAGTAGTTTTTAAAACAAAAGTTATTTTTAATCAACTTTAAACATGAAAACAGAATCAAACTTTAACTTGTCTCTATACTTAACTAACCCAAATTAACCCCCTTCTAATTCTAAGTGCACGTGTATGTAAATTTTAAAACAATTATTTGGTTCACAGTTCAATCTCACTTCTTCTTCCCAGTTCTCTGGCTGCGGGCAATCCTTATACTGTGCACAGAATTTAACATGTATAAAGTTCACCAGGCTTTGGTGCTTGAAAGGTAAATGGTTACCGCTCAGGAAGTTTCTTGTAGGGTTTGCAGGGAGAGATTTGTTGTTCCAGGATTTCCACAACTGAGGTACCACCATTAGCCACCTCAATGTCTCGCTGATGAAACTTTCCCCATCAGGGTTCTCCAGATGATAACCTCTTTCTTTCAGACTACCACAGAGTTCTGTTCTGTTCCTCTTATTCCAAGAGAAACATCAGACAGATCGCACTTCTAGCCATCCACTGATCTGGAACTTTGTTTCCAACCAGCTCTTCCTGGCTTGTTTCAGCCGTGACGGTTCAGTCTCTTTTCAGCGTTACACACACTAGCTGAGAGGGCTCGTCTTCTCTCCCTCTCTCCAACTGCCAGAAAGCCCACGTGACTCTCTCACTTGCAAAACCCCTACCTTTTTCAGCAAACAAAAGGAATTCTTCTCCTTGGTCAAGATGTTGTCTTAGATAAACAAAACCCAGGGGTGACCTTTCTGTGAGCACACTGTAAGTACTTTTTAAAGCCAGTTTGTCTTGTACAAACAATAGTCTTTCGTTTCATGACATCATTTCAATTAGCACCTACTTGTGAAATGTGCATCACATTCTCCAGAGATCCTGGAATGTTACTGAATATGAATTCTTCAGTCTTTCAAATAAGATCTGTTTTAAAATGTGTGTATGTATGTAACCCACTCTAAATCTTACCATAATCCCAGATATTTTTCATCCATTACTCTTCAGCTCATCAAAAGTATCAAGGTGTCACAGCTCTCAGCAAGAGATCACTTACCTCAGACAGCGAAAACACCAAAATACTGGAGGAACTCAGTAGATTAGGTTGCTGCATTTTTTGGGTTCTCTTCGAGGGATGCCTAACCTGAAGAGGTTTTCCTCCTCTCTTCATAGGGAGTTCTGTGTGAACCTCTCTCACTGCTCCCCTATGCATCCCCTGCTGCTCTCAAGCTCTGCAACGCGAGACCGGCTGAATTCCTTTCGTGCTGTTACTGCAATCACATCATCTGTATCATTTCTCACAACAAACTTAACTCGATCTCGGGGGCAGATTTGTTTTCCAAATAACAACATTAACACGGTTATCAAAGCGGTTAGTGCAATGCTATGATGACAGCACCAGTGATCCAGGTTAGAATCAGGTGCTGTCCGTGAGGAGTTTGTACGTTCTACCCATGTCTGCATGGGTTTTCTCCGTGTGCTCCAGTTTCCTCCCATCGTTCAGAATATATGGGAATTGTAAGCTAATTGGGTGGCACGAGCTTGTGGGCCAAAAGGGCCTGTTAATGAGTTGTATGTCTAAATTTTTTTTAATTAAACTTTTAAAATCAATTTTAAGCTAGAGGCAAAATTTTCTTCTGAATCAGAATTTATTGTCTTGAACATTGTCAAGAAACGTATTGTTTTGTGGCAGCATCTCAGGTGCAAAGATTGCTATAAATTATATTTTTAAAATATAATTTAGTACAAAAGAAGAGTAAATGAGGCCGTGTCTTTGTTCATTGTCCATTCAGGAATCTGATGATGAAGGGGAAGAAGCTGTCCTTCTACTGCTGGGTGTTCATCTTGTGACAGAGTATACAGATATGTTTTTTGGAGATAAATTGGGAAAGGTTTGTTAGAGTAGATCACATACAAACACTTTAAAACATCCTATTTAAAATACTCGAGCTCTGCTAATGCTAGACATGTCGGGGCTTCAAAGCCTTTGCAAATCTTTGGAGAGTGCCCATGAGACTTCACTAATAGATTGTTGTTTACAAAAAGGCAACAGATGAAAGAACTTGTCAGAGCCGCAGATTGTCTGCAGTGGAATTTACTGTTCTAAGAGGGTTGTGTGGTTTTGCAAGCAGAGAGGGTTATCCAGACTTTCTGTGTGTGTGTGTGTGTGTGTGTGTGTGTGTGTGTGTGTGTGTGTGTGTGTGTGTGTGTGTGTGTGTGTGTGTGTGTGTGTGTGTGTGTGTGTGTGTGTGTGTGTGTGTGAGAGAGAGAGAGGAAGAGAGAGAGAGAGAGAGAGAGAGGAAGAGAGAAACAAAGGTAACTTCTACACTGTTACAGCCAGCAACAGGAGCTGGGACTAGAACAGGAAAAGCTGGCAAGCTTGTGGAATATCCTATTTGGAAGACGGGTTGTGAGTTCTTAATTCAGCCTGGTCGAAACCCTTATGGTTCATGCAAGAGGAGGGTCTGGCTGTCTAATGTTTCACTTGGAAAAAGAGAAACAAAAAGGCACTCTGTGGTGACCTGAAAGAAAGAGGTTATCATCTGGAGAACCCTGAGGGAGAAGTTTCATCAGCGAGACACTGGAATGGCTGATTAAAAAGGAATCAGTTGTGGGTGTCCTGGAACAACAAATCTCTCTCTGAAAACCGACAACAACCTTCCTGAGTGGTTTACCTTTCAAGCACCAAAGCCTGGTGAACTTTATAAATGTAA
The DNA here is from genome assembly GCF_036971445.1 of Narcine bancroftii. NCBI lineage: Eukaryota > Metazoa > Chordata > Chondrichthyes > Torpediniformes > Narcinidae > Narcine > Narcine bancroftii. The sequence continues at coordinate 363,114,876 of NC_091470.1, read as the reverse complement.
AATTCTGTGTACAGTATAAGAATTGCCTGCAACCAGTGAACTTGGAAGAATGAGAAGTGAGAGTCGACTGTGAACCAAAGGTCTTTTCTGAACTTACGCACACATTACATACACGTGCGCTTAGAATTAGAAGGGGGTTAAGTTAGGTTAGTTAAGTCAATCATGATAAGTTGAAGTTTGATTCTGTTTTCATGTTTAAACATAATTAAAAGCAACTTTTGTTTAAGTAACCATTTGAATTGGTGAAAATCTATTGCTGCTGGGTTTATGGGCCCTCTGAGCTCATAACAGTCTTTAGGCTCTTGTACCTCTTTCCCGATGGTAGCAGAGTGAAGAGGGCATGGCCTGGGTGGTGGGGGTAGTGGGGGTCATCCTTGAGGATTGAGGCTGCTTTCTTGACGCATTGCCTCAAACAATTTAATTTTTGCTCATTTACAAAGCCTTCCTCAATACCATTGCCTTAAAGACAGACCACGTTGGTTGTAAATTTGGAGCATTTTAAATCCATACCCAAATGCAAGCCTCTCATTTTGCATATTTGCTAAACTGACAATTTGATCGACAGGATCCGTCACTTGGTGAGTCAACAAAAGATCGCTTGCATCTTGCCAAACAATACCATCATAGAATTCACCTCTGATAGCCTGAACATGGCAGTATTTTGAAAGTGGCTTTTAGAACATAGCATACTACATTCAGCCTCGATGACGTGCTGACCTAATTTCCTACCAAAAAAAAATTAAGTCCTTCTTACATCATAAGCCTCTAATTTTTCATTTCATCCATGTGCCCGTCTAAGAGTTTCAGTAAACGCCTTTACTGTTTCAGTCTCTACCATCACCACAGGTAAGGCATTCCAAGCACCAGAAGTCTCTGTGTCAAACCCTTACCCCTGATGTCTCCCCTAAACTTCCCTCCCTTCACTTTGGACGGACACCTTTATCCCAGGGCAGGAGTAGCAAACGTCAGAGGACATCTGTCCAAAGTGAAGGGAGGAAAGTTTAGGGGAGATATCAAGGGGTAAGATTTTTTTTTTTACAGAGAGTTGTGGTGCCTGGAATACTTTGCCAGGGGTGGTGGTGGAAGCTGAAACATGAGGGGCATTTGAGAGACTAAGAGGCAGGCACATGGATGAAAAAAAAAATGGAGGGTTATGAGCGAGGAAGGGTTTATTTTTAAAAGATTTTGGTAGGAATGTGTAGGACAGCACAACATCGAGGGCTGAAGGGCTTGTACTGTGCTGTATGTTCTCTGATCTTTGGTGTTTGCTACTCTCTCCCTGAGAATGAGACACTGGTTGTCTACCTTATCTATGGTTCTAGAATATATAACCCTCTATGAAGTCACCTCTTATCCTTCTTCACTCCAAATAGAAAAGCACAAGCTCTGCTAACCTTGCTTCGTAAGACATATTTTCCAATTTAGGTAACATCCTGGTAAATCTCTGCTGCACCTTCTCCATAGCTTCCATATCCTTCCTATAATGAAGTGACCAGAACTTAATTTTAATTTTTAATGGAATGTAATTAAATTTAGACATACAGCTCAGTAACAGGCCATTTCGGCCCACGAGTCTGTGCCGATCCATTTGCATCCCATTAACCTACAACTCCCGGTATGTTTTGAACGGTGGGAGGAAACCGGAACCCCCGAGGAAAACCCATTCAGACGTGGGAAGAGTGTACAGACTCCTTACAGACAGTGTGGGATTCGAACCTTGGTCCCGATCGCTGACGCTGTAAAGGCATTGCGCTAACTGCTAGACCAACCGTACCGACGGAACTTGTTTTAATTTTGTGCTCCTTAGCAAATTAGTATTGGACAGGTTGTTTCTTCATTGGTGGGGCAGGATCCAACAGTCTTAAAATTGAATGGCTTGCTTCTTTATAAATTCCGCAGGTATTCGATCGATCATCAGACAGATACAGAGAGCGGTTTTATCATTGATCCAAACAATGGGACTATCATGACCGCCCAATCCCTTGATCGTGAGGAGGTCCCTTGGTATAATATATCGATCTTGGCTTCAGAAGCAAGTAAGTCCACCAGCGCGTGCTTGTCATACTCAACAGGTCAGGCACCATTGAAGCTGAGACGAGGGCACTCGATCTCTCTCCACTGACGCTATCTGACTTGTTGGGTGTGCAGAGCATTGCTATTTTTGTTTTGACTTTCCTTGGAATCTGCACCATTGATTCCTTTTGAAAGTTTCTTTCCGTCAGGGAGTCTTTTAGATTCTGTTCACCAGTGTTGAGCAACTAATTAATTTCAACTAATTATTTTCCTTTAATCTTTTTCAATTTACTGTTCCTTTTTCTAATGACACATGTGATGGGCATCAAGTCGATGAGGGGAGAATTGCATTTAAATAGCCAAAATACTCATCCTTTCACCACTCAATCATCTCTCCTTCACATCCTTCAGGTTGCACTGAAATTTCTCTTTATATTGTTTGATGGCCCTGGGTTATATCAGAACATAATCACAATGCTACCTGGAGGATGTTACTGGGTTATATCAGAATGCAATCACAATGCAACCTGGAGGATGTTACTGGGTTATATCAGAATGCAATCACAATGCAACCTGGAGGATGTTACTGGGTTATATCAGAATGCAATCACAATGCTACCTGGAGGATGTTACTGGGTTATATCAGAATGCAATCACAATGCTACCTGGAGGATGTTACTGGGTTATATCAGAATGCAATCACAATGCTACCTGGAGGATGTTACTGGGTTATATCAGAATGCAATCACAATGCTACCTGGAGGATGTTACTGGGTTATATCAGAATGCAATCACAATGCTACCTGGAGGATGTTACTGGGTTATATCAGAATGCAATCACAATGCTACCTGGAGGATGTTACTGGGTTATTTCAGAATACAATCACAATGCTACCTGGAGGATGTTACTGGGTTATATCAGAATGCAATCACAATGCTACCTGGAGGATGTTACTGGGTTATATCAGAATGTAATCACAATGTTACCTGGAGGATGTTACTGGGTTATATCAGAATGTAATCACAATGTTACCTGGAGGATGTTATGCACATTGAAGTGAGAGATTCATTTAACGCCCAACACTAGAACATGCACAAGACTTTGTAAATCCTCCACCTTCCACCTTGTGCGACATTAACCCTTTCGGCGAACTCATCATACGCTGTAAATTAAAATGTGACAGCAGTTTATCTCTCAGTGAGTGAATAAGGTAGTGGGATCATTTATCAGGTGCAAGAAGTCTTCTTAATGTTGGATTGTCAAAGGCTTCTCTGCACCTCTATTAATCAAGAGTCGCACAGATCAAAAACACAAAATCCCAAAACGGATTGGCGGTAGTTCTGGCGAAAGGCCATGCTGCTGCAGAGGCTGCGGGAGTACTGGAGGCGAATCCACGGACACTCTGTGGTGGGGGAAAATCTCTTTTACTTCCCTGATCTTTGTCTGCTTTTGGTGGACTAAAGGAAATTGTGTGTAACATTACATTTTTTTAAATTCAATTCAATTAAAAAAAAATTTAGACATACAGCACGGTAACAGCCAATTTTAGCCCATGAGTCCATGCTGCTCAATATACACCCAATTAACTTACACCCCCTGGTAGGTTTTGAACAGTGGGAGGAAACTGAATCCCCAGACATGGGGAGAAGGTACAAAATCCTTTCAGACAGCGTGGGATTTGATCCCTGGTCCCAATACCAAGGGGCCTTTATCTGTGCTGTACTGTTCTATCTCCTATCACCTTTTCTTCTTATTAGAATCCTGCATCACAGCCTTCACTTCCACTAATCACCCTTCCTTGAACTGTCACCAATCTCACCCTGTATGATTCAAAATTTTTATATTGTCCTGTAATAAAACATAAAATGTAATTTCCTTTAATCTAGCATAATATTACACTTGTTTTATTACAGGACAATAAAGGAATCTTGAATCTTGAACATTGGTCCACCATCCATGCTGCCCCATTTATAGGCCATTGACCCAAATTAGGAACGTAGGTCTCTATGGCAGATACTTAAACCAGCCAAATGATAACCATGAAACTCAATAAGATAAGAGACTACCCAGCAAAGGAGTGAAGATCATAAGACCTTAAAACATAGGAGCAGAAATAGCCCAGAGTCTGCCCCACCATTAAATCATGAGCTGATCCATTTTCCTGTTCTGCCCCACTGCCCCGCCTTCTCCCCAGAACCTTTGATGCCCTGACTAATCAAGAACCTATCAATCCATTTCTTAAAAACACCCAAAGATCTGGCCTCCACAACCACCAGTGGTAACAATTTCCACAGATCCACCATCCTCCGGCTAAAGAAATCCCTCCGTATCTCAGTTCGAAAAGGACACCTTCAATCCTGAAGTGGTGCCCTCTTGTCCCAGACTCCCCCACCATAGACAACGTTTTCTGCATCTACTCTGTTCACATCTTTCAACATTCCAAATGTTTCAGTGAGATCCCCTCATTCTCCCAAGTTCCAACGTACAGGCCAAGAGCCGTCAAATATTCCTCATATGGTAAGCCTTTCATTTCAGAAATCTGCCTTGTGAACCTCTTCTGAACCCTCTCCAATGTCAGAGCATCCTTTCTTAAACAAGGAGTCCAAAACTTCTCACAATACACTAAGTGAGGCCACATCAACGCCTTATAAAGAAACCACATTACTGCTCTTATGATGAGTAAAAGCTGCAGACAAGAGCATAAGATCTCACCTTCCCTTGTATCTGTCCTTCTAATTAAAAGAAAGATAAGGTAATTCAGTCTCTGCAGTTCACACGATCATTCAATAGATTGCGCCCAATCTGTGATCCAATTCAACATTTACCGTCCCTGAAAAGATGTGGTTAATCAAAATCTATTGCCGTTGGATTTGGAATCAACAACTGCTGGTCCATCAATTGGCACTCGTGGAAGGGTTCCAAGACTTCAACCAATTAGACGAGTTTGATTATTTGTCCCAAACAAAGATGGACTCAGCAGGGCAGATAGCAGCTTCAAAGACCGTCATAGGACGGCAGTAAGTCAAGACACCTTTATTTATCGTTCATGGCATACTTGCATGGTAAAGATGAGATAACGTTTCTCCAGGACTACGGAGCAGATTTACATAAATAGAAGTTAAAACACACTGAAATATTAAAATATTAAGATGTATACAGTAAAGGTCCATGCTATCCTATCCACATATGTTCTGGGAATTCAGGAGCCTGATGGCTTGAGGAAAAATGCTGTTGCCCAATCTGGATGTGAGGGCCCGAGTGCTACGTTACCTCCTACCAGATGGAAGAAAGGAGAACAGTTTACATGAGGGGTGTGTGGAGTCCTTCACAATGTTTATTGCCTTTCGCCTGTATCATGTGTTGTAGACGTCCATCACGGATGGAAGAGACCCCCAATAATCTTTTCCACTGACCGCAGTAAGAGCTCACCTTATCTCGGATGCCCACATGTCATGTGTTAATTGATATAAAAAGGAAATATGTTCACTGATTTGCTCTTCAATCTTTATCATAGAACATAGAACATTGCAGCACAGTCCAGGACTTTCAGCCCATGATATTGTGCAGAATTTTTTAAACCCATTACTCAACAATTTAATTCTTCCTGACCTCACACTCATAACCCTCTATTTTCCGAACATCTACGTTCCTGTCTAAGAATCTTCTGTCCCCATTGCACCAGCCTCCACCACCACCCCAGGCAATGCATTCCAGGCACCCACTACTCAAAACCTGCCTCTGACATCTCCCCTAAACTTTCCTCTGCTTACCTTAAATGGAAGTCATCCAGCATTTGATGTTGTTGCACCAGGAAAAAATGTAAGTACTGGCCGCCCACCCTATCGAAGCCCCTCATAATCTTATACACCTCTGTTAAGTCACCTGTCATCCTTCGTTGATTCAAAGAGAAAAGTCCTGACTCAGTCAACCTTGCTTCATCTGACACATTCGCCAATCCTGGCAACATCCTGGGAAATCTCCTTCACACCCTCTCCAAAGCATTCTCATCCTTCCTGTAACGAGCCGACCAGAACTGAACACAGTCTGAACAGAACTCAGCAGAGCTGCAACGTTAACCTGATGGCTTGAACTCAAATCCCTCGACTCAAAAAGACCAACACACCTGATCATGAGCTTGGACTTTAAGATATTAAATTTCCAACAAAAAAATCACATAAAAAATACAATTCAACAGCAATTTATTTTGTAACAATTGCATCAAGCACCCAGGTTCATCCTGGTCTCTGGTGTACTATGGGGTTCATTAACCACAGATGGTAACTCATCCAAGAGAGGAAAAACTCCAATTTCAAACCTCCTCTGCCTTGTGGCTATACCCACTCACAGGAAAGGTTTGGGAGTAAACCCCGGGAAAAAATCCAGAGTCGGAGACCCGAAGGTGACTGACTGCTATACCCAGCACTGGCAAATGTTGCTGGCACCAAACTGTATCGATTTTTGTTGTTCCTTTGGACCTGTCATTAGCATGGGGGGGGGGGGGTCCCCACTACATGGGGAATAGATGGATCTCCACATCTACTCTGCCCTGGCATGCGCCATAGAGAGGCCACCCCACCTTCGCTTTAGGTGCAGAATCCATTGTCGACAATGACCGATAGAGGCCACACACACCGCCCCTGTCACTCTCTCACCTTCCCTCTCTTGACCGGTTAAAGATACACAAATTAACTTTCACCTGGTCCATCTCTGGAAACACTCTCCCCTTTCTTGACCTCCTGTCTCCATCTCGGGAGAAAACTTGCCACAGAAAGATTTTTTTTACAGCCCCACAAATAACTTGACTACACTTCTTCTCATTCGGTCCCCTGTAAGGATTCTATTCCTTTTTCTCAAATCCTCCATTTCTGTGGTATTTGTTCCCAGGATGAGGTCTTTCAGTCCTGTCATCTGGGATCTCCTCCTTCTTCAACCAACATGGGTTCCCCTCTACCACCATCAACTCAGCCCTTATCTGCAGTTCTTCCATTTCACACACATCTGTCTTGCCCCTCTCTGCCCCTAAGTGAAACAAACACAGGATTCCCCTTGAACTCAACTACCACCCAACCAGCCTCCAATCCAATATCTGCCATCTACAACATGATTCCACCACCAGACACATCTTACCCATTCTTCCCCTCTCCGCTTTCAGAAGGGACTGCTCCCTCCATAACTCCCTGTCCGCTCATACCTTCCCACTCCTCCCCCCCCCCCCCCCCGGCAACTTTCCCTGTGTTTGCTGGAAGTGCCACACTTGCGCTAGGCCGTTCAGGACCCCCAAACTGTCCTTCCAAGTGAAGCAACACTTGTGAATCTGTCCGTGTCAGCTATTGAATCTGTTGCAGACTTACCTACATCGGAGAGACTGAACGCTCTCAGTGCTGAGCACCTTTGCTCTGTCTGTATCAATGACAGGGATCTCCCAGTGGCCAACCATTTCAATTCTGCGCCCCACTCTCGCGCCGACATCTGTCCATGGTCTCATGCCCTGCCAAACCAAGGCCACCGTAAACTGGAGAAGCATCGACGAATATTCTGTCTGGGCACCCTCCAACCAGATGGCATTAACATCAACTTCTCTGGTTTCTGCTAGCCCACTCCCCGTTCTCCTTCTCTTCATTATCCCTCTTTCCTCCAGCTCTCCTTCCCCTTCCCTCTCCATTTACAGACCTATTCCCCCTCCCCCATTCGCTGTTGTTCCCTCCCTCCCTCTTCTACTTATTACCTCTGCCTGTGCTCTTCCTCCTGCCCTCCCTCCCCACTATTTTTTTTTTCAAGCACCTACCGACATTTTGCTCACACCTCGATGAAGAGCTCAGGCACAAAACGTTGGTTGGCCTTTGCCCTATAAAGTAAGCTGTTCGACCTGCTCAGTTTTGTGTTTTTACTACAAACATGTACTACCAGATTCAAGGAGAAATCCTTTCCTGCTTTTGTCAGACTCTTGAAGAGACCTCTCATTCATGAAATAATGCCTCACTTGCACTATTTACATCTGAAGATTTTCTTTGTAATACGACAGTGTATGCACTTTAAATTTTTAAAAAAATTTACACATGCAGCACGGTAACAGGCCATTTCGGCTCACTAGTCCGTACCACCCAATTTACACCCTATTAACCTCCACCCCAGTACATTTCAAATGGTGGAAGGAAACCGGAGACCCCAGCGAAAACCCACGCAGACATGAGGAAAACGTACAAACTTCTTACAGACAGCGTGGGATTTGAACCCCTGTGCCAATCGCTGGCACTTAAAGGTGTTGTGCTGATCTCTACGCCAACCGTGCTGCCTTTAACTTTGCTCTGCCTGCTGTATTTAAGGATGGATTGAGTTGCCTGGATGGCACAAAAAAAAAATGTCACTGTATTTCTCTATGTGACAATTAACAATTCACCAAAGAGAAGACATCATGTAATATCGCCCAAATGAAATGGTTTCGCTTTGAGAAATAAATGGATATTCAATAAAATTTCCATTAACCAGAATTCAAGCATCCTCAACCCACTGTCAAAAAAATCAAGGAATATAAATGAGTAAAAAAAATGTGATTAACCTAGTGGTTAGTTTGGCAATCACACAACACAATCTCAAGCAACTGGCAAATAGACCTATCCAGCAATTATCAATCCTCATGGATGCCAGATAGGTTTTAACTGTATTAATAAACCTCCTCTGTGTTATCCATTCTTTTATCCAGATGATTCAGAAAAGATTTCTTCGGTCTTGGTTCATATTGGCGTCCTGGATGAGAACGACCACCCACCGTTGTTCCCAATTCCCTATGAGACGTTTGTGTGTGAAAATGCCAAGTACGGCCAGGTAGGGATTCTCCAGAATTACAAGGCTGCACTTGTTCCAAACCCTTCATATTTGTTGTGCGTGGCAGACACAATATCAGAGCGTGAGCTTTTGTGTATTTGCTCATGGGATGTTAGGACCACTGACCTTGATTTGGGAGAAATTCACCTGCCCATCTGGAGTCACCTGTGTGTTGGGACAGAAGGCATCAATGAAAGATAGATATTTATGATCATCTGCAAGCTTCAAGGCCATCATAGTTGACCGTAGTGTTTTGAAACAACAAAAACTTTTCCCTTTTTCTAACCAACTGAGTTTATGGAATGAGCAGTGTTGCAAATTGAGTGCTGCTGCTACATGGTTCGAGAAACTCGGATGTGATCTGAAAACATAGAACATCAATAAAGTCCTTTAGCCCACAATGTTATGCCAACCTATATAAACCTACTGAACAATCTCACTCTTCCCTACCTCACACCCATAAACCTCTAAAGGCACATCTAAGTCTTTTGAATGTCCCTATTGATTCAGCCTCCAGCACCGCTCCTGACAATGCATTCCTGGCACCCACAATTCTCTGTGGAAGAAACTTTCCCCTGACATCTCCCCAGAATTTTCCTCTCCTCACCTTGTACAGTTGTCCTTTGGTGTTTGCTATTCTCATCTCAGAAAAAAAAAAGGTGCTGGCTTCCCCCGCAATTTATGTCTTCTAATCTGGCCGGCTTTTAATGAGTCATCTCTCATCTTTCTTTGATCCAAAGATTGACAAAGAAAAACCTCCAGGATTGTTAGCTTTGCCTCAAATGACATGTTCTCCAGTCCAGGGAACACTCTGGTAAAGTAAAAAGTACAACACCTGGTAATTGATGGAGGTGTGAGCAGGTGACCTGTTACAAATGGCCATAAAGGTGAAGAATTGTGTAGTCATTGAGGGAACTGCCTTGTTGGAGTGGCCTGATGGGTAAGACTTTGGCTCAACAGGCTTTGGTGAGGACAGGCAAGGGTTATTGTGGGTGAGTATATAGTTCAACACTTAGTATTAATCGATTAGGTATTATGACTCCTGGGCTAGTGCTCTGTGTTGAATATGGGGTCTCTGGGAGACTTTGAGTCTCCCTAATGCGCACATCTGGACCAGGTGCACTGAGGTGCAGCTCCCAAGAGACTGTGATAGAGAACTGGAGCTGCAGCTTGATGACCTCATTAGGGAAGGTGAGCAAATGATAGATTGGAGCCACAGAGAGTATGTGGAGAACACCTCTATGGCCATCCAGTTCTGCAACCAGTTTATTGTTCTGGATTATAGTGGAGAGAATAACCTGACAGAGGATGGCTATAGTGACCAGGTCTCTAGCACTGAGCTTGGTTCTGTCGTGGAGAGGGTGAAGAAACATACGATTGTGATAGGAGATTCTATTGTGAGGAGAGCGGGAGATTCTGTGAGGCCGATAAAGACATCTGGATGGTGTGTTGCCTCCCTGGCGCCAGGGCGCAGGATGTCTCAAATCAGCTCCCGAACAGCATTCAACTGAAAGAATTTAGATTAGATGAGGTGCATCTGAAACAGAGCCCCCCCCCCCCCCCATCCACCATCTACACACCTCCGAGTGGGTTAGTTCTCCATCACTGCCCGTGAACCCCAGTCTGGAGCGGATCGCAGGAAGTTACCTCAGCAGGAACACAAATCAGAAAGAGAGTAGCTGGAGCACACGGTCGGGTTTTAAACTGGGCACCTGGCGACTGACCGGGGTCCTGGCTCATGTGACTCCAGATGACCTACCATAAGGTGGTATCGACTGTGGGCGGATCTGACTTTCAATGACCTGGTGAGAGGGACCATTCCTTTTCCCTCTTTTACTGTTCTATGAGCGTGGACAGGGAGTGACTATATTTATAATTGCAGTTAGTGCAAGAGTGGCTCACTTAGTGTAATGGTTAGCACAACGTTATTACCGCACCAGCAACCTGAGTATGTGTCTGTATATTCTTGCCGTGGCCACGTGGGGCTCCTCAGGGTGCTTTGATTTCCTCCCATGTTTTAAAGACACTTGGGGTTTGTAGGTTCATTGGTGTATTTGGGTGGTTTGTGTGCCATGGGCTTTAAATGGGTTTTTCAACTGTGCAGACAGATCACAAATATAAACAAATATTTTGTGTCAATCTTCACGGTGGAAGACATTTCCAGCATGCCCAAGTGCGGAGTTAAGGATGCAAACATTGGGGAGAGCCTTGATAAAATAGTTGTTACAAAGGAAGTAGTGATGGAGAAACTAATGGGACTAAAGCCAGACAAATCACCTGGTCCTGATGATATGCATCCAAGGGTTCTGAAGGAAATGGCAGAAGTTATAGTTGATGCATTGGTGGTCATAGACCAAAATTCCTTGGATTCTGGGCAGGACCCGGCAGACTGGAAGACAGCAAATGTCACGCTACTTTTTAAGAAGGGATGGAGGCAGAAGACTGGAAATTATCGGCCAATTAGCTTGATGTCTGTAGTTGGAAAAATGCTTGAAGCCATCATTAAAGATGAAATAGTGAAACTTTTGGAATGTAAGGGTTCTATCAGGCAGACGCAGCATGGTTTTAGAAAGGGAAGATCTTGCTTGACAAACTTGTTAGGATTCTTTGAGGATATCATGGGTGCAGTGGATAGAGGGGAACAGGTTGATGTTGTATATTTGGATTTCCAGAAAGCGTTTGATAAGGTGCCGCACAGGAGACTTATCAGTAAATTACAGGAAAGTGGAGTTCGGGGAAGTCTATTGGCCTGGATTGAAAATTGGTTGTCTGACAGGAGGCAGAGAGTCAGGATAAGTGAGAGTTTTTCAGGTTGGCAGAGAGTGGTAAGTGGGGTGCCGCAGGGGTCAGTGTTAGGCCCACAACTGTTCATCATTTACATTGATGACTTGGAGGAGGGGACAAAATGTGGTGTAGCCAAGCTTGCGGATGATACCAAATTGAGTGGAAGAGCAAATTGTAATGAGGATGTGGAGAGTCTGCAGAGGGATAGAGTTAAGCTGGATGAGTGGGCAAAAGTCTGGCAGATGGAGTACAATGTTAGTAAGTGTGAGGTTATCCACTTTGGCAAGAAAAATAAAAGAGCTGAATATTATTTAAAGGGTGAAAAACTACAGCATGCTGTTGTGCAGAGGGACTTGGGAGGGCTTGTGCATGAATCGCAAAAGGTTAGGTTGCAGGTGCAGCAGGTTATTAAGAAGGCAAATGGAATGTTGGCCTTCATCGCGAGAGGAATTGAATTCAGGAGTAGGGAGGTAATGTTGCAACTGTATAAGGTACTGGTGAGATCACACCTGGAGTACTGTGTCCAGTTCTGGTCTCCATATTTGAGGAAGGGTATACTGGCTTTGGAGACGGTCCAGAAGAGGTTTACTAGGTTGATCCCTGGGATGAAGGGGTTGACTTATGATGAAAGATTAAATCGTCTAGGATTGTATTCGCTCGAGTTCAGAAGAATGAGAGGAGATCTTATAGAAACAAATAGGATTATGAAGGGTTTGGATAGGATAGATGTAGGAAGGTTTTTTGAGCTGGCCGGGGAAACTAAAATGAGAGGACACAGTCTCAAGATTCGGGGGAGTAGATTTAGGACAGAGATGAGGAAAAATAGTTTTTCCCAGAGAGTAGTGAATGTTTGGAATTCTCTATCCAGGGAAGTGGTTGAGGCTGCCTCATTAAACATATTTAAAATTTGGTTAGATAAATTTTTACATGATAGAGGAATTAGGGGATATGGGGAGAAGGCAGGTAGGTGGAGTTAGGTCATAAATTAGATCAGCCATGATCGTATTGAATGGCGGAGCAGGCTCGATGGGCCATTTTTGGCCGACTCCTGTTCCTACATCCTATGTTCCTATGTTCCTATCACTCTTTGATCCCCAGGGTAGTTTCTAGTTAGGGAGGTTCAAGAGCCTGAGAGCCATTGGAAATAAAACTGTTCTTGAACCTTGAACTGCCAGACTTCAGGCTCCTTCGTCTTCTGATGTTATTTCCGTCACTGAGACATGGGCAGGAATATGGAGAGATATTGATGCATTGATAAACTGGATTGACAAAAGACAGGGTTCAACCAGATAATTTTGAGATGGTCATTTTGGATATATTGATGAGTCTGGAATATTGCGGAACAAAGGGACTTTGGGGTAAAATCCATTATTAAATGGAGATGACATGGGGTCAATGTAAGACATGAAAATCTGCAGGTGCTGTGAGTGTAGTATAAACACAAAAATTCTAGAGGAGCTCAACAGGTCTTGCAGCATCTATAGGAGGTAAATATATATATATATATATATATATATAGATAAAATCAATGATTCAGGCTTGAGTAAGGTATGAGCATGAAGGAGGAAAGGGTTTGAATTAAAAAGTCGATGGAAAAAAGGTCAGGGTCAGGTCACAGGCCAACAGGGAAAAGGCCATAATTGGACATGCCTAGGAGGACATGAGAGAAAAGGTGAGCGGGAGGAAAGGAGACATAGGAATAGAGGAAGGGGGAGGGGTTGGGCTAATAGAAACTGGAAAAGTCGATGCTAATGCCATCCGATTGGAGGGTGCTGGATGGAAGATGAGATGTTGTTCCTCCAATTGGCAGCTGGTCTCAGTCCAGCCATGCATGAGTCCATGGACAGAGAAGCGGTTATGCGAATTGAGCTGTGAATTGAAATGGGTGGCCGCTGCGAGCTCCCTCTATTGAAGCAGACAGATCCAAGGTGCTCAACAAAGAAACCTCCCATTCTCTCCGATGTCAAGGCACAGATAGATCATGTGGTATGAAGGCATGTGGCCATCATTAGTTGGGGCATTATTTATAGAAGTTGGGAGATTACACTCCATCTTAATAAAACCTTAGTCAGACGTCTGAGTAGTTCTGGCCACCAAGGATTAGGAAGACTCTCAGAGGGGTGGAGATTATCCAAATGGTGTCACCATGATCGTGCCTAAGGTGGTGTTTCAATTGTGTGGAGAGATTGGAAAGACTACTTATGCTTTAGCTTGGAGCGAAGGAGGTTGAGATGGGGCAAGATTGAGGTATATAAAAATATGAAGGTTATGGATTTGTTATCAGCAAGAAGACTTTCCTTTTTACCAGAGGTAAACAAAACTGGAGGACAGAATTCAGGGTAAGGGAGAAGAGATTTCAGGAATATCTGAGAGGGACCTTCTTCAACCAGAGAGGAATGCATTTTCGGAGAGGTGGAAGATAAGAGTGGTTATATCTTTGCATGTGCCCTTAACTCTTAGACAGAGAAGACTTTTATCTAAGTTCTGGGAGATGGGATTAATACAGAAGGGTGCCCACTGGTTGGCATTGAGCAGGAGGGCCGATTGACCTGTTTCCATGCTGTAGATTTCATTGACTAACTTGATGGGCCAAATGGCCTCCTTCATTTCTCAGTGATATGTAGATAAGGGGGCATTGCAATCTGTGCTAGTAAAAACCACAATGCTGGAGAAACTCAGCAGGTCAAACAATGTCCTTTATTGAGTAAAGGTAAAAATACAGAACGGATATTTGGGGCTTGAGCCTTTCTTCAAGGGATGAGAAAAAGTACCGGCAGTTTTTCCATCCCTTGATGAAGGGCTCAAGCCTAAAACGTCAATTATGCATTTTCACCTTTGCTCTATAAAGGACACGGTTTGACCTGCTGAGTTTCTCCAGCGTTGTGGTTTTTACTTCATCCTCGGTGTCTACAGATTTTTGTTTCACTTCTTGCAGTATGTACTACATTATCTACATATCGTTGAAGGCTTCTTCAGGTGGATTCTCGGCTAATAATGAACCTGAAGAATATGAAGTGGCCCTTTCACTTGTCGTTCAGGTGGCAGGGCTAAAAGCGCAGCGCTAGCCACCTGAAGGGACAGCTGCACCAGGATGTGCATCTGAACGCACTCCAGCTCCTGACCCTTGGGCTGTCAAGTTAGGATGGCTGGCTGTCACCTGGGACAGCCAGCGCAGGCCATCAGTGCGGGGACATCCCATGTGGAATGTCCCCACATTGATCGCTCTGCTCTCTGGCGGGGGAGAAGGGGGCTGGGGCGACCAACGGGGGAGAAGAGGGACCGGGGCGGCCAGCAGGGAAGAAACAGGCTGGGGCGGCTGGCGGAGGAGAAGCAGACTGGGGGGGCCGGTGGGGGAGAAGCGGGCTGGAGTGACTGGCGGAGGAGAAGGACGCTGGAGCGGCCGGCCGGTAAGTCCGGCATTCAAGTCGGGTACCAGCTGGGGAGGCCACTGTGCTGTGGCGATTATCCCTGTCAGAGGAGGGTTACCAAGTTTGCCTCGCAGGCGCCTCCTGCACATTCACGTGGCCTCCCAACAGCCACATATTGCCAAAATATGTGGCTTTACAAGCGGGGCAATTGACTACATGAAAGTGCCTTGAGTTTCAGGGTTGCAGAAAGTCAGGATCGATAAATCAAATTTAAAATCCCACCATGGTAGCCAGAGCATTGAAATTCAGTATATTAGCATCAGAAATTTAAAATAATGGCAAAGGAAGTGGGGACCGTTAAACTGAATATTGTAAAATCCGAATTTAATTCACAGGAAGAAAAGTGTTGGGCCTGTCCATGACTCCAAACTCCAGAGCTACAAAACAATGGTTGAAAAAGAAAGGTTGCAGTGACTGGTGATTGTAGTTCAATGCCCAATAGTACTGGAGATGGACAGCAGGTCACAAAGCACTCATTATTTAGCAAAGATACATAACCAACATTTCAGGTCTGAGCCCTTTGTCAAGATATAAATAAAAAGCAGACAGTTGCCTGAATAAATTGGTGCAGGGAAGGGGAGGAGCAGGGCCATGGAGAGGAGGACAGGTCCACTGGCAAGAGGTGGATATAGGCATGTCTGTCTATGGCCTCATGCACTGCCCACTGAGGCAACTTGCAAATTGGAGGAAAAACACCAGGTATTCCATCTGGGCACTCCCCAACCTTTATTTCTTGGAGCATAGAAGGCTGAGGGGTGGGGGGGATTTGACAGAGGTCTTTAAAATTTTGAAGGGGTTAGATAGAGTAGATGTGGATAGACTTTTTCCATTGAGGATGGGGGAGATTCAAACTGGAGGAAATGAACTGAGTGTTGGGGACAAAAGTTAAGGTGTAACACAAAGGGAAGCTTCTTTACTCAGAGAGCAGGGTCTGTGTGGAATGAGCTTCTTGTGGAGGTGGTGGAGGCAGGTACAATATTATCTTTGAAGAAAAATATTGGATAGGTATAGGTTTATGGATGCAAAAGGCATGGAGTGCACGAAAGAAAAAAAAAAACAGAAGCTGTGAGTGAGTTGAACCAACCAACTGACTTCACTGGAACTCTCTGAGAGCTCATCAGCACCACTCCCATGATCCTCTTTGGCACCTCCCACCAGGACTATCGTGATGTCAACCCAGTGTGAGCCTGCACCCCCATGACCCAGTTTGCTTGTAGATCAGTGTAGCTCGCTACAATACCTTGATGAAGGGCTCCAGCCCGAAACATTGGTTATATATCTTTGCAACATAAAGAAAGCTGCGTGAACTGCTGAGTTTCTCCAGCACTTTTGTGTATTGAACAACATGGTTGCTTCTTCTTCACTCCCTCTCGAATGGTTGAGTTCTGCTAAGTCTACAACCTGAGTACTGTGTGCGCATCCAGAGTTGGTTCTCCTGACTTGAGGAAAGATACGCTGGCTTTGGAGGCAGTGCAGAGGAGGTTCACTGGATTGATTCCAGAAATGAAGGGGTTCTCTTGGGAAGAGCAGGATTCACCTGGGACTATCTCATTGCAGTTTAGAACAATGAGGGAGAGAGCTGATGGAAGCAGATAAAATTATGAAATGAATATATAGAGTAAATGCAGGGAGGTTGAATCCACTAGCAGGTGAGACTAGAACTACGGGACATAGCTTCAAGATTTATGAGATGAAGAGGAACTGCTTTTCCCAGAGAGAGGTGAATCGATGAAATGCAACAGAGGATACATCATTGAATGTCTTTGAAACACAGAGTAAGGGAATTAAGGATTATGGAAACAGATAGGTCAATGGAGATGAGCCAGATCATACATGATCTTATTTAATGACAGACATGATGGGCCAGAAGGACAGAAGGCCGACCCCTGCCCATTTCCTAATTTGGCCCATTGCCTGGCCAATGAAGGGTCATATCCGCAGAAAATAGACATGCTAATTGGCTGGTGTAGATTTCAAGGGGCTGAGTGGGAAAATGGATCAGCTTATGCTTAATTGGCGGAGCACACTCAATGGGCTAAATGGCCTATTTCTGGTCCTCCGTCTTCAACTTGCATCTTCCATAAGGCAAACAAAGAGTCGCCATGAGCGTCGCCCGAAGCCCCCAACAGTAGGAGAAAGAGAAATAGGAGAGAATCCCTTTCATAAGCATTGAGTGTCCGTGGATTCACCGCCAGCGTTTCTGCAGCTGGAACAGACCCCAGTTCGATTCATCCACAACACATGCTCCAGATCCAAACCTCTGACGCTATCCGGAAGCTTTCAGTGCCCGAGGTCCATCGGGAGCCGTTTTGCCTTCAGCATGGTCCCCATGAGCCAGTCTCCAGCAGCCCAGAGCCTGAGTGGGTCCTGCAGCCGCTGAGCACCTCGCTGGTCCACTACTGTGGTCACCTTCCCTGTTGGGCCATCTCCTCAATACAGTGGATTGACAAAAGAATCAAAGGAGAGTCGATGGATGTGTGATAGAAAGAAAAATTGTAGAGTGAAAGGGAAATAACAAAGGCTGACGTGTCGCTCTGCTGGGAACCAGCAAGGTTCCCAATGTGCTGTGTCACATATTTGTGACATAGTTAATGGGTTAATTGATATCCTTTCATCAAATATTAAAGTGCAAATTTTCTTATTACAGTATTTAGTTTGCTGAAATTTTCAGTTTTCATTTTTGGTTTAATCTAGGAGTATCTTTTACTGCTTTCATTAGTGTTGGACACAGTGTACCTTTTGCCATTAAAATATAACAAGGGTTGCATCTAGAATGATTACGTTTAATGGAAATCAGTAACTGTTCCAATTAGACTCATCGAGCCACCAGCATGGTAAAACACAGATGCTGCAGGAACTCATTGCGTCCAGAGGAGTTAAAGTTATATTACAGTTGTTTCGGGCCTGAGCCCGTCTTCAAGGTCTAAGAGGGGCTCAGGCCCGAAGCGTCGGTTATATATCTTTACTTCCTACAGACGTCGCAAGACCCGCTGAGTTCTCCAACATTTCTGTGTTTTTATTACAATCACACCGTCTGTGTTTCACTCCATGCAGAGCGGAAACAGGCCTTTTGGCCCATCCTGCCCATGCTGAATAAGTGATGTTACCCATACTCATCCCAACTGCCTGCGTTTGGACCCATCCTATACATTCAAATTTACCTTAAACATTGCAATAGTACTCGCCTCAAACACCACCTCCGGCAGCCCATTCAATACACCTGGTGTCGCGTGAATAAAATGACCCCCCCTCAGATTCCTGTTCAGTCTCTCCTGCCAGATTTTAAACCCATGTCCTTTGGTTACCAATTTCCCTTATTCTGAGCAAAAGATCTGTCCTCTCACGGTTTTGAACACCCCTCAACCTCCTGCACTCCAAGGAATAAAGCCCTAGCCTGCCCAACTTCGGCCAAGAGATCAGGCCCCCACCATCCTTAGAAATCTTCACTGAGCCATTCCCAACTCTACAACTTCTTTCCTGCAACACGGTGACCAAAAACTGAACCATTACTCCAAATAGGACCTCACCACTGTCTTGTGCAACTGCAACATGACCTCCCAACTTCTGTACTCAGTACTCTAAAAGATGAAGGCCAATGTGCAGAAAGCCTTTTAGACCACCTGATCTACATCCGGTGCCCCCTTTCAAAGTACAGGTACACAATCCTTTATCCAGAACATTTGGGGGACAGGGTGTTCCAAATTTCGATTTTTCCAGCTGCCCCAGATTTAAGCCCACCCGAATTGTGCTGCCGTATCCACCCCCTTCCAATTGTTCTGCTGTCTCTATACCAGCCCTGCCCACTCAAATCACACTGCTGCTTCTCCCACCTGCCCACTCGAGTCGCACTGCTTGCTCTCTCCCCCGGCCCACCCGAGTCGCACTGCTGTCTCTCTCCCCCCCGCCTGCCCGAGTCACGCTGCCATCTCTCTCCCCCCCGCCCAACTTCGTCGCACTGCCATCTCTCTCTCTCTCTCCCTCCGCTGTACCAGCACCAGGTAAAAAATGCCGGTTTTTGGAGCTTTCTGGATTTTAGATGTCCGGATAAAGGATTGTGTACCTGGTACTATGTGTCTGTACTCCAAGATCCCTCTGCTTTACCACACTAGATGGGACATTATGTACAGAGATTATGCTCCATCTTAATAAAACCTTGGTCAGACCTCCAAGTAGTTCTGGCCACGAAGGTATAGGAAGACTGTCAGAGATCTCTACCATTCACTATGAAGTTCCAACCCATGTTACATCTTCCAAAATGCAACACATCACATTACTCTGTATTAAAATCTGTTAACCATTTCACCACCCACCAGCCCAATTGATCAAGATTCTGCCGCAATCTTAGACAACTATATTCACTGTCTACAATATTAAACAATTGGGGTGGCACGGTTGGCATAGCAGTTAGGGCAACGCTTTTACAATGTCAGTGATCAGGACAGGGGTTCGAGTCCAGGCTGCCTGTAAGGAATTGTACATGTCTGCATAGGTTTTCCCTGAGGGGCTCCAGTTTCCTCTCATCATTCGAAACTTTCTGGGGCTGTAGGTTAATTGGGTGTAAATTGGGCGGCATGGACCCGTGGGCCAAAATGGCCTGTTACCAGGCTGTATGTCTAAATTTTTAAAGATTAAATTTAAATTCAAACATTTCAATTTCATCGGCAATCTTGCTAATCCATTACAGTCTAGTTCATAGTTTTACTAATGCCTTTAGTGAGAAAATCTTTAGGGATTCATAGATTAGAATATCGCACATAAACAGATGCATTGACCATCAGGTCCATGCCAGACTGTTATCCTGCCTAGTCTTGTTGAACATCACCTGTACCATAGCCCTCCATACTCCTTTCAGCCTCGCACCTGTCCAAATTTTTCAGAAATCGTGCCCGCATTCACCACAACAGATTCCAACTCATTCTACACTCTCATTATTCGCTGCGATCCCCTTAATGTTCCCTTTAAACCAATGATTTTCAACCTTTTTCTTTCCACTCACATCCCAGTTTAAGTAATCCCTATGTCTTGCGTGCTCTAAGATTAAGGGATTGCTTAAGGTGGGATATGAGTGGGAAGAGAAGGCAGAGAATCATTGCTCCAGACCCAATTGTTACTGAAATATTTTGCTTGAGAAAAATTGTCATTAGGCCATTTCCTTTGGAGTGATGAAGCCGTGCACATAACGAGTCAGTTAGGTACGATTAAAAGAGTAATCCCTTACTAATCACAGAGCACCTACGGCATAGGGATTACTTAAGGTGGGATGTGAGTGGAAAGAAAAAGTTTGAAAACAACTTCTTTAAACATTTCATCTTTCACCCTTAACTGATGAACTCTTGGTCTTATGTCACCAACCTCTGGAAAAATCCTGCTTGTGTTTATCTATTGCCCATCATAATGTTGTAAACCTGTATCAAATCTCCCCTCAATGCTCCAAGGAATAAAGTCCTAACCTGCTTAATCAAGTCCCAGCAACATCCTGTTATGTCTTCTCTGCACTCTTTCAATCTTATTGCTATATTTACTGTAGTTAGGTGACCAAAATTGGACACAATATTCCAAATTTGACCTCACTTATGTCTGAGACAACTTTGCTATAATATCCCAACTCCTACGTATACTCGTCGATGTTGAGGTCATAAATGAATTAAAAGGCGTGGGTTTGGTGCAGAAATATGACACTAGAGTTAAAGATCAGTCATGGACATTAAATTGCAGAACAGACAAGAGGGGCTGAAGGGCCTTCTGTTTCCAATTCTCATTTTTCTTCCTGATTCCTCTCCCTTTTCCTGGCCTGAACATTTCTCATTTCACTTACACTCTACATCCCACTGACAAATGAGAGTGACGTTCTTTCTCAGCCTTTTTGAAAACAAATTTTAAAGAAAATCATTGCATTTTGCAAGGTGAATGTTTCAACATTAACATGCAGTTTTATCATTTTTTTTCATAAGTGCGTGTCTTGCTGTTGATCATTCCTTTTCTCCCTCTCATGCTATTCAACCTGCTGAGAGGGAGATTCCAGATTCCAATGCCCGCAGTCTGTCAAATTCCCACCCATCCCCTGATGTGTTTTATTTATTGTTGTTAATTGTTAAAAAATCTATCAATTCATTCTGAATTTTATTTTTCACACTGTGAACCATATCAATCAAAATACAGACAAACATTTCCCTCTTAAATATACACAGTGACATTTTCTCCCCTTTTCCCCCCCCCCACCTTCCCTCCCACCTTCCCACCCCCTTCCAAAACCAATAAATATTCAACATATATAATACAATAAACCCATTAAACAATGTCATCACACAATGAAAAATAAGAAAAATGTGTCATCTACTTTTACACACTGGATCAAGTCATTTTGTCTTCTTATCATTTTAGGGGGTGCCAGTCCGAGGCAAGCCCTCTCTGTTGTGTTCCATGTACGGTTCCCAAATTTGTTCAAAGTCTGTGACGTTATTTCTTAAATTATATGTTATTTTTTCCAATGGAATACATTTATTCATTTCCATGTCCCATTGCTGTACTCTCAGGCTCTCTTCTGATTTCCAAGTTGACATTCTACATTTTTTTGCTACAGCTAAGGCTATCATAATGAATCTTTTTTGTGCTTCATCCAGTTTGAGGCCTAATTCTTTACTTCTTATATTACTTAGAAGGAAGATCTCTGGATTTTTTGGTATGTTGCTTTTTGTGATTTTATTTAATACCTGATTTAGATCTTCCCAAAACTTTTCCACTTCCTCACATGCCCAAATTGCATGTTTCCTTCTTACAGCGAAAAGATCTATCTGATACTGCTGGGTCCCATTTATTTAACTTTTGAGGCGTGATATATAGCCAGTGTAACCAATTATACTGTATCATGCCTAACCTTGTGTTTATTATATTCCTCATAGTTCCAGAGCATAAATTTTCCCATGTTTCATTTTTTATCTTTATGTTTAAACCTTTTTCCACTTTTGTTTGGGTTTATAGCTTATTTCATCATTTTCCTTCTATTGCAGCTTGATGGACATGTTCATTATAAATCTTTTTATTATCATTGTTTCTGTAATCACATATTCAAAGCTGCTTTCTTCTGGTAATCTCAGTCTGTTTCCCAATTTATCCTTTCAGTTGATGGTATGCAAACATTGTACCATGAGTTATCCCATATTTGTACTTCATTTGTTCAAATGTTAATAAATTATTTCCCAAAAAACAATTTTCTATTCTTTTAATCCCTTTTCTCTCCCATTCTCTAAAGGAAAGGTTATCTATTGTAAAAGGGATTAGCTGATTTTGCGTCAATAATAATTTTGGTATTTTTTAATTTGTTTTTTTCCTTTCTAAGTGATTCTTCTTCCATATATTGAGTAAATGATGCAATACTGGTGAGTTTTTATATCGTATCAGCTTTCCATCCCACTTATAAAGTATATGTTCCGGTACCTTCTCCCCTATTTTATCTAGCTCTATCTTAGTCCAATCTGGTTTTTCCCTTGTCTGATAAAAATCTGATAGGTATCTTAATTGTGCTGCTCTATAATAATTTTTAATGTTTGCCAACTGCAATCCCAGCTTGGTTGTACCACTCTGTTAATTTATCTAACGCTATCCTCGGCTTCCCCTCTTTCCATAAAAATTTCCTTATTATTCTCTTTAGTTCATTAAAGAATTTCACTGTTAAGGGAATTGGTAATGATTGAAATAAGTATTGTATCTTTGGGAAGACATTCATTTTAATGCAATATACCCTCCCTATCAATGTTAGTGGTAATTCTTTCCAATGTTCTAAGTCTTCCTGCAATTTCTTTATTAATGGCTGATAATTTAATTTGTACAAGTCTCTTAAATTATTATCTAATCTAATACCTAGGTATCGGATTGCTTGTGTTTGCCATTTAAATGGTGATTCTTTTTAAAATTCTGTATAATCCACATTACTCATTGGCATCACTTCACTTTTATTTGCGTTAATCTTGTACCCCGATATTTCTCCACATTCCTTCAATTTCTTATGTAGTTCTTTTATTGATATTTCTGGTTCTGTTAAGTATACTATGACCTCATCTACAAATAAACTGATTTTATACTCCTTCTCCTTTATTTTTATCCCTTTTATATTATATTCTGTTCTTATCAATTCTGCCAATGGTTCTATTGCTAAAGCGAACAGTGAGGGAGATAGTGGAAATCCCTGCCTAGTTGATCTGCTTAATTCAAATTTGTTCGATACATTACCTTCACCAATGGTCCATTATATAAGGCTTTAATCCAATTAATATATTTTTCTGGTAGATTGAACCTCTGTAATATTTTGAATCAATAATTCCATTCTACCCTGTCAAAGGCTTTTTCTGCATCTAAAGGTACAGCCACTGTTGGCTTCTTATTTCCTTGAACTGCATGAATTAGATTAATAAATTTACAGACATTATCCACTGTTTGTCTTTTCTTAATAAATCCAGTTTGATCTTGTTTTACTATTTTTGGTACACAGTCGGCCAATCTGTTTGCTAATAATTTTACTATTATCTTATAATCTGAATTAAGTCGAGATATTGGTCTATATGATGCTGGTGTTAGTGGATCTTTGGTATTACTGTAATTATTGCTGTCTTACATGAATCTGGCAAGTTTTGTATTTCTTCTATCTGGTTCATTACTTCCAGGGGAGGAAGAATTAATAACTCTTTAAATATTTTTTAGAATTCAATTGGGAATCCATCCTCTCCAGGCGTTTTATTATTCGGCAGCTTTTTTAATATATCCTGTACTTTCACTATTTCAAATGGTTTTATCTGTTGGTTTTGCTCCTCTTCTTGCAATTTCGGCAGTTCAATTTTAGCTAAAAACTCTTCTATTTTATCATCTTTCCCCTTGTTCTCAGTTTGGTATAATTGTTCGTAAAATTCCTTAAAGTTCTCATCAATCTCCATTGGATTATATGTAATCTGTTTGTCCTTTTTCCTTGATGCCAGTATCGTTCTTTTAGCTTGTTCTGTTTTAAGTTGCCAGGCTAATATTTTTTTGTTTTTTCTCCTAGCTCATAATACTTTTGCTTTATTTTCATTATGTTCTTCTCCACCTTATACGTTTATAATGTTTTGTTTGTTTTTTTTGTCTGCCAATTCTCTTCTTTTTGTTACATCATCCCTTGTTGCTAATTCTTTTTCTGTACTTACTATCTCCCTTTCCAACTGTTCTATTTCCCAATTGTAGTCCTTTTTCATCTTAGTTACATAACTTATTATCTGCCCTCTAATGAAGACTTTAATTGCATCCCATAATATAAATTTGTCTTTCACTGATTCTGTATTTGTTTCAAAGTACATTTTAATTTGGCGTCAATAAATTCTCTAAATTCCTGCCTTTTAAGTAGCATGGAGTTTAACCTCCATCTATAAATTCTTGGTGGAATATCTCCCAGTTCTATTACTAATAACAGGGGTGAATGATCATAAAGAAATCTAGCTTTATATTCAGTTTTCCTAACTCTCCCTTGAATATGGGCCGACAATAAAAACACATCAATCCTTCAGTATGTTTTGTGCCTACTCGAATAATATGAATATTCCTTCTCCCTTGGGTGCTGCCTCCTCCACATATCCATAAGTTTCATTTCCTGGATTGATTTAACCATAAATTTGGCCATTTTATTCTTTTTGCTAGTCTTTTGTCCAGTTTTATCCAACATTGGATCCAAATTAAGATTAAAATCCCCTCCTATCAATATATATTCCCCTGCGTATCTACACTCTTCAAAAAAATAACTTGCATAAACTTTTGGTCCTCTTCATTAGGTGCATATATATTGATCAAATTCCAAAATTCTGAATATATCTGACACTTTATCATTACATACCTCCCTGGCGGATCTATTATTTCCTCCTCTATTTTGATTGGTACATTTTTATTAATTAATATAGCTACATCTCTGCCGTTACGTGCCCTACCCAGTCTCTCTTTAATTTACTATGTTCCACTTCAGTTAGATGCATTTCCTGCACAAATGCTATGCCTATTTTTTTCTTTTTTCATGAAATTTAATAGCCTTTTTCATTTAATTTGGTTATGTATTCCATTAATGTTTATAGTCATATAGTTCAACAT
Source organism: Narcine bancroftii (assembly GCF_036971445.1). Classification (NCBI taxonomy): domain Eukaryota; kingdom Metazoa; phylum Chordata; class Chondrichthyes; order Torpediniformes; family Narcinidae; genus Narcine; species Narcine bancroftii. The sequence continues at coordinate 363,089,730 of NC_091470.1, read as the reverse complement.
GCCATCTCATATCTTGTTTAAACCTCATTTCTGCTTCCTCACCACCACTATCCCCTTTTCCCCATTTTCATCTCTCAGTGTTCCCTTTTTGAACTCAATGTCTGACAACACATTTAAAACATAAAAGACTTCAACAACTCCCACATCTAATATTCCTTTAACCCCAAATATCCCCCCCTCTCTGAATTGCCCCTTATCCCTTGCCGGGCAACCACAACTCCCCTCTCCATCTGGATTGCAAACCCGCTCACAAGCGTCAACTGATTTCGCAATTTCTCTCCCACCCAACCCCCTCCAGAAAAGACTTTTTTCTTCACATATAAGAAAGCTCACTCTCTTTCTTCACTCCTTACTTCCTTTCTTCCCTTTTCTTTCCCTTCTTTAGTTCTTACATATAAGGATGTAAAAATTATGTATATATATTTTTATCGCCGTTCTTCATTCTTGTTACATCTCTTCATCTCTCCTTCTGTCCTGCAGGCATTCTGCAAATTCTCGTGCTTCCTCCAGATCCAAGAACAATTTGTTTTGCTCCCCAGGGATAAATATTTTAAGCACAGCTGGATGTCTTAACATAAATTTATAACCTTTTTTTCCATAGAATCGATTTTGCTGTATTAAACTCCTTCCTCTTCTTTAAGAGTTCAAAACATGTCTGGGTAAAAAAAATATTTTTTGACCCTTGTATTCCAATGCTTTATTGTCTTCTCTAATTTTATTCCTTGCCTGCTCCAGTATATTTTCTCTTGTCATATATCTTAAAAATTTTACTAAAACGTATCTTGGTTTTTGCTGTGTCTGTGGTTTCGGAGCTAGTGTTCAGTGTGCCCTTTCTATTTCCACTCCTCCTTTCTGTCATTCCCAGGACCTTTGGGATCCATTCTCTTATAAATTCCTTCACATCTGTGCCTTCTTCATCTTCCTTTAGGCCCACTATTTTTATGTTGTTTCGCCTACTATAATTTTCCATCATATCAATTTTCTGAGCTAACAACTCCTGTGTTTCTTCAACTTTTTTATCACTTTCTTCCAAATTTTTTCTTATGTCTTTCACTTCCATTTCTGTTTCTCGTTCTTCCACATTTTCTAATCTTTTCCCTATTTCTGTCATGACCAGCTCTATTCTACTCATTTTTTCTTCTGTACTTTCATTTTTCTTTTCATTTCACTAAATTCTAATGTCAACCATTCTTTTAATGCTCTAATTTGTTCTTGATTTTTAAAAAATCTATATACTGTCCATTGGTTTTACCTTCTATTTCTCTGTGCAGATCTTGGTCTTCTTCTTCCTCTTCTTCTGTGTCTGTACCTGTGTTTGTGTCTTCTTCTTCTCTTCCTTGTATCTGTGTTTCTTCTGACTTTCCTGTTGAGTTGCTTGCCTCACTTTGCTGGGCTTCTTCTTGCTTGGCTTCTTGCTGTTGGTCTTCTTCTGGGCTACTCATCTGTTGGACCTCCTGTTGCTGCTCTTCTTTCCTATCGCTCCCTTTCCTGTCACTTTCCTCTTCTTCCAGCTGAGAGCCCTGGTGTCGGGCACCCCTCAGCTGATTGCGCTGTGTTTGCTCACTCCTCAGCTGGGCCCCCCTCCCGTCAGTGTTCTCCTTCTCCTTAGTGAGCACACTGCATATGAGTGACTCCTGACACATTCGCAGTTGCGCGGTTTTGTTTTGCTCAGAGAGTCATTTTTGCAGTCCAGCGGTCGGGGGGTCGTGACTCTGCGGGGTCTTCACCAACCTTGGAGAACGGGCTCTCTTCTCCATGACGGCTCCCTATTTCTTCATGCAGGTAAGGCCTTCCCATTTCTCTTCCGGCATCTTTTCTTCTTTTCCTGATATTTTTACTTTTTCCTTCTTGGATGCCATTTTCTTCTTTTCTCTACAACTTTATCTTTTATATGTTGTGCTTTGTGTTTCTTGAACTTTGCATTTTCTTCACTTTATTTCTTCTTTTCTGGAGAGGTCTGGTATTCTCCTACCAGCCACTACTCCATCACGTGACTCCTCCCCATCATTCTGAATTGTTGAAGAGGATCCCACAAAGGACATTGGCCAATAAGATCATGTTTAGAACATGCAATCTAGCAACAACTCTTATTTGAACAGTGTTGAGAAGAGAGACATGCGAACCCTTTGGAGTTCGTGTCCCAGTTTTCCAGGACTACCATTAAGCGCATATAAAATGGGGACACCCAGGGGTGTAATGCTAATTTTTGAGGTGCTAGAGCTCACCAAAAACAGTGACAAGGAGGTGCCTGGAGCAGCTCTCTGCCATGCCTGGAGTGTCGCACCAGTGCGCTCCGGCATCACTCTACCCCTACGTGTCCCTGTTTTCCGAGACTGGTTTTATACCCAACCGCCAGTTGGTTTGTACTGGAGTTCACCCATGGATTCAGTCCAGAGTATATATTATGAAAAGTTAATCCGATCAAGTGTGAGGTGATGCATTTTAGAAGGACAGACCAGAAGGCTGAGTGCAGGGTTAGTGGTTGGTTACTTAAGTATGTGGATGAACAGAATGACCTTGGGGTCCAAATCCATGCATCCCTCAAGGTCACCGCACAGGTTGATAGGATAGTTTAGAAGGGGTATGGGATGCTGGGATTCATTAATAGGGGGATTGAGTTCAAGAGTAGAGAGGTCATATTGCAACTCTCCAAATCTCTGGTGAATTTATCACCAGAGTATGGTGTTCAGTTCTGGTCACCTCATTATAGGAAGGGTGTGGAAGCTGTGGAGAAGGTGCAGAGGAGATTTACCAGGATGTTACCAGGATTGGAAAATAAGTCTTATGAGACAAGGTCCGCAGGTCTGGGACTTTTCTCTTTGGAGAGGAGAAGGATGAGAGGAGACTTAATAAAGGTCCACAAGATTATGAGAGGCATAGATAGGGTGGACGGCCAGCACTTGTTTCCCAGGGCAGGAATAGAAAACACCAGAGGACATATGTACAAAGTGAAGGGAGGGAAGTTTAGGGGAGACATCAGGGGTAAGTGCTTTACACAGAGAATTGTGCATACCTGGAATGCATTTCCAGGGATGGTGGTGGAAGTTGAAACATTTGGGGTGCTTAAGAGACTCTTAGGCAGGCACAGGGATGGAAGAGGGTTTAGAAATTTATTTTAATGGAATATATTGGTCAGCTCACCATCGAGGGCCAAGGGGCCTGTTCTGCACTGCAGTATTCTATATTCTCTGCCCAAGTCTAGATACCTTTCTGTCCAGTGCCTGGAATGCTATAAAGGGGTGTGTCCTAATCCAGCCTCATTTTGATTCTCTCCCATTTCAGCTCATCCAGACCATCAGCGCAGTGGACAGGGATGATCCTTTGGATGGACAGCACTTCCACTTCAGCCTGGCTGCAGATGCCACTCCCAGTAATCCCAATTTCACCATCAGAGATAATGGAGGTAGGATCCCGTGGGATCGCTGATGTCTCAGGCTTTCTGCGCTGCTCCCCGCCGAGCGTGAGATTGAACTGCAGATGCTAAGTGTGCTCCTGCCTGTGTTACAGACTTGCATTCTGCTTGGTTGGTAGTGGGGGGGGGGGGTGGAGGAGGAATAATTGTGATAGTTTTAACAGGCGAGATCATGCCATTACCTCAGAAGCAGCAATTAGATCTCCAGTCACACTTTGTGCCAGCAGACGCAAGACTGTTTCTGTCCTCGGGATCTTGTAGCTCTCTAAAATGCTCCAGAGAAACTATGAGCTCATTCCTCCTCTGTCAGTCCTGTGACATTTCTTTTCATTTACATCTGGCAGACTCACTCAAAGAACCACTTGGTGGGACAGAACATGAGGCCATGGACAGACATGTCAGCATGGGAGCGGGCTTTGGGATTGAAGTGGTTGCCAATGCGAGATCCCTGTCACGGATGTGGACAGAGAGAAGTGCTTAGCGAAGCGATCACTGAAATATCCCTTTTTGACCTGCTAAGTTTATGCAGCCTTGTCTGTGGACCTTGGTGTTTTACCTGTAATGTTTTGTGCTCTATTTCTTTCTCTTCATCCTTTCCTATCTTATCTCCTTCTGCATTTCTGTTTTCCTTTCTTTCATTTTACTTTATTTTTCCTACAGTCTGCCTAACTCTCTTTTTATTTTATTTTCTTCTTCCATGGTGACGGTGAATCGAGCAGAAGCCCAGACAATGTGCCTTTGGGAATGTCGAACAATTCACCCCCTGATAATCCCAGCAGAGGAGAACTCGAGCAGCAAGGGATGAACACAATGGTCCAGCTTCCTCTCCTTGGAGAGGGGCTGGAGGGGGGGAATAAACTCATTTTTGAAAATATGGTCAGAAAAATTCATTATCCAGAAGATAACACAACAATGCAGCATCTGATTCATCAGGTTTTACAGCATAGAAAGGTTGGCCCAACTTATCCATGTTGACCAAGTTATCTACCCAAGCAAGTCCCAGTTTCCGACATTCAGCACATATAACCTTTCATATCCATGTACTTGTGGAAATATCTTTTGAACCTTACCACTGTTCTCCCCCCCTCCCGTCCCTCCCCCCTCTCCCGTCCCTCCCTCCCCTCCCGTCCCTCCCCCGCCTCTCTCCCCCCTCTCTCTCCCCCAACCCCCGTCATACAACATCAAACAGGAATGACCTAGACATAATGCTCCATTGTATCATAACAAGTCATTCAATAGTAACCTGAGGGGAATATGTTGCCTGTTCATTGTACCACTTTCCCCATCCACACCTTCCAAGCATGAAAATTAAATTCTTTTCTTTGGCTTGGCTTCGCGGACGAAGATTTACAGAGGGGGTAAAAATCCACGTCAGCTGCAGGCTCGTTTGTGGCTGACAAGTCCGATGCGGGACAGGCAGACACGGTTGCAGCGGCTGCAGGGGAAAATTGGTTGGTTGGGGTTGGGTGTTGGGTTTTTCCTCCTTTACCTCACTGACAAGAGGTGGGCTCTGCGGTCTTCTTCAAAGGAGGTTGCTGCCCGCCAAACTGTGAGGCGCCAAGATGCACGGTTTGAGGCGATATCAGCCCACTGGCGGTGGTCAATGTGGCAGGCACCAAGAGATTTCTTTAGGCAGTCCTTGTACCTCTTCTTTGGTGCACCTCTGTCTCGGTGGCCAGTGGAGAGCTCGCCATATAACACGATCTTGGGAAGGCGATGGTCCTCCATTCTGGAGACGTGACCCATCCAGCGCAGCTGGATCTTCAGCAGCGTGGACTCGATGCTGTCGACCTCTGCCATCTCGAGTACTTAAGTAATTAAGTAATCGAGTAATTAAGGTCAAAATCACATACAGTGGGTGCCAGTCATGTTGGAGATCTCCCCTGCTCTGCATCAGCTCCTCATTTACCTCATTGATGTGTTCAACAAAGATTTTGTGTTTTTTGCCTTGCCCCGACAGATAATACAGCTGCTATTCTGACCCGAGCAGCTGGATTTAATCGACAAGAGCAAGCCGTTTACTTGCTGCCCATCCTGATTGAGGACAGTGGGACTCCCTCCTTGAGCAGCACTAACACCCTCACTGTCCTGGTGTGCAAATGCAGCAACAATGGGGTCGGTCAACTCTGCAATACGGATGCCTTCCTGCTGCCTGCTGGCCTTAGCACGGGAGCTCTCATAGCTGTGACAGTCTGCATTCTGTTGATAATAGGTGAGGACTCTCGCTGCCTTTCTGCATGTTGTACAAGCCAGGTTATAGGATGACTCTGTATCGGCTGACCCCAGATTTTCCACCTAAGGTTTTGAGCTATAACCCTTTGTACAGGACACCCCCCCTCCACCAAGTCTGGCACTGATCATGAAGTAATGCTGTCACAATATTTTAATACCAAATTACCCTATGAAGGTTTTAATTTTATTACCATGTTTTAAAATAAACCATTATCAGCTCCTGTAACAGGCCGTTCAAAGCCTGTACAGAGCTGATGGCAGTGGGTCTGGGCAGATGGACACCACAGTGGAGCGCTGAGACTTCAGTGGACGCACGTAGGTGGTCACCGCTGAACGGGCATTGTCTCTCAATGCGCAGGCATTCTTTTCGCGATCACGACTGCGTGGAGGTGGTTCAGGTTGTCAGCACAAGGAAGATGCGCCTGGGGCTGGACAGGGATACTTGCGTGGACGAGAGCTGGGTTGTCAGCATGAGGAAGGTGGTAGAGTGTGACCAGGACACTTGAATCGGATCTGGTGGGACTAGGGTAGGATATGGAGAGGGAGGGGGAATATGGCAGTGGTATTGAGACTTTACTGTCAAAGTTTGGACTTTAGACCCGGCATATAAAATGACCCAATTTTGAGGCAAGAATTTTAAGTTTTGGACCGTTCTATATACCGGCATATACCTCTACGTCAGCCATAAGGATTACATCAAGATGCAGCTAAAGTTATAAAATCCCTCTATGTCCAAGCAGTGATGAGAATGTAGAACTCGCTCTGCAGGGAGTGTTCAAGGACGATAACGTCTGCACATTTCAGGGGAGGTTGCACCCTGGACCAATGCTTGATTGAGACAAATATGGAATCAGGACCTGAATTTATTGTCATGAGCATGTCACAAAATTCGTTGTTTTGTGGCAGCGTCACAGGCGCCAATACCCCATGAATTAGATTTCAAAAAGAAATAAATAGTGCAAGAAGATAGGATCAAGTGAGTTCGTGTCTGTGGTTCATTGGTCATTCAGGAATCTGCTGGCAGCGGGGAAGAAGCTGTCCTTGTGCCGATAAGTGCTCACTTGAGGCTCCTATACCTCTTCTCTGATGGTAGCAGAGGGCATGACCTGATGGTGGAGGTCATTGAGGATAGAGGCCTCTTGTAGATGGCCTCGATGGAGTGGAGACTGATGCCCGTGATGTCGCAGGCTGAGTTAACAACTCTGAAGTGTTTTTTTTCTTGTCCTGTGCATTAGCACCTCCATACCAGACAGTAATGCAGCCAGACCATATGGAGAGGACATGAGTGCAGCAGAAAACCATACTCCATTGTGGTATTGAGAAGAGTATCAGGTTTAGTGGGTTCACGGAGAGACGAGTCTGGGTACAAGGGTTACAATCATATGGAACTTTTATTAACACACGAGAAACAAATGGAAGAACGTTAAACAATACTCCATAACTATTTCACTTAAGCAACGATATAAACATTCATTTCGGACCTAGGTTGGACTCTGACCGATACTCAACATGTTCACATACTTGAGTACACACTCTAAAACAGGAACTCTTCTTCACACCTAATTCCCTATCCCAGCGGGGATGCGGCTCTCTTTTAGTATTGATCTATCAGAATACTATGGCTCAGCTTCAGTGTACTGCACACCTTACCCAGTGATGTCCACAGTAGCGACCTGTCATGGAATGATGTTCGGTGCTTGGACCATGAGGCAGAGAGAAAGAAATGTGCTGTGCCTCAATGTTTTAGACAGTTCTGATCTTGGCGTCTAGACTACAATGACCCCAGATTATTTAAATTAGCCACCTGCAAGGTATGCATTAATGGTTGACCGGAGTCCAACTTTGATTGATAGGAGATACGACTTCTGAATAAGTTCTAGATGAGGAGGACACGTGACCATGAGCAATACACACATTGCAGACAGGCTGTGAGGCCACGTTTCCTCCACACATAACATCCATGAACATGTCCAGAACTAGCAAAGACTGGACCACTTCTTTCCCAGTGAATTCGCAAAAACCTAAAGCATGTGCAAAGGTAAATCGATTGCAATTTGTTTCCAGATCATCTCAAATCTCATCTGTTCAAAAGAACAATAGAACATTACAGCATGGAAAAGAGGTCTCTTCTGGTCATTTTTCTTCCTGGACCCACTGACCTGCACTGAGACCATATCCCTTCTATCCATTGACCTGTACAAAATTTTCTTTAATGTTAAAATTGAGCACGTGTTCACTACTTCAACCGACAGCTAGTGCCATACTTCCACTAATGATGATCCCCCTAAACTTTTCCCCTTTCACCCTAAACCCATGTCCTTTGGTTTGTATCTCACCTACCCTCAGTGGAAAAAAGCCTCCCTCTATTTACTCTGTCTGTCCCCCTCATAATTTTAAATACTTCTATCAAATCTCCCCTCATTCCTCGAATAAAGTCCTGACCTGTTTAACCTTTCCTTATAACTCAGTACCTGAGGTCCCAGCAACATCCTAGTAAATTTTTTCTGGACTCTTTCAATTTTATAAATATATTTGCTGTAGTTAGGTGACTAAAACTCTAGGCAATACTCCAAATTTGACCTCACCATAACATTCCAACTCCTATACTCAATACCTTGACATACGAAGGACAATATGTGAAAAGCCCTCTTTACAACCCTATCCACCTGTGACACCACTTTCAGGGAATTATGTATCTGTATTCCCAGATCCCTCTGCTCTACCGCACTCCTCAGTACCCGACAATTTACTGTATGTTTCAAGTCTATCTACAACATTTGTTTCTGGTGTTGCATCAAGTTATCATCAATAGGCCAGTTATACTTTTTACTTAAAGAAATTTAGACATTGCTTGAGATGTTATTCGTGTCAAAACATCCCATGCCGTGCAAAGGATTCTTCAGGCTAAGTGGTTATCATTTTTATCACAGTTAACATTTCTTACAAGCATAATTATTGAGTACAGGACAATAATAGGAAGAACGGTCAATTAGCACCCAGGAAGAGGAGTTCATTCAAGAACCTGATGCCTTTGGGGAAGAAATTATCTTTGTTTGTTCACTCTTTCATACTTCTAAGCCTTCTTCCTTCAGAAGGAGGGAGCAGAGAGAATACCCAGGGTGTGATGACTCCTTCAGTCCATTGGCTGTCTTTCCTAGGGAGCGGGAGATACCTGTGTAGCCGCAGCAAAGCAAGAATTTCAGTGCATCTCTACATTGTACTTCAGTAGGCAACAATATATTCTCATTGTGCCTCACTCAAGCCTTTGTTTTTCCTTTTGGTTTCCTCCTCAGCAATTGCCCTCCTCCTCCTAACCCTTAGACAGCACAAGAAGGAGCCTCACTTTGCCGATGAAGTAGACGACATCCGCGAAAACATCGTCAGGTACGACGACGAAGGGGGCGGCGAAGAGGACACTCACGCTTTCAGCATGGCCGCCTTGAGGGAGCCCCATGTTCGGCGACCGGCCAAGATTCGGGAAGACGCAGCATCTGAAGTGCGGTCAATGTACAGACGGTCACTGGCATTGGGGTTGGACGCCGCTGTCTTCCGAGAGTTCATCCAGGACAGGCTGAAGGAAGCTGACATGGACCCCTCTGCTCTTCCGTTTGACTCCCTGCAGAGCTACGTGTTAGAGGGGAGCTGCTCCACCGCAGGATCCCTGAGTTCCATGTCTTCGCTTGCCTCGGGCTCCGACCCACCTTATGATTACCTCAGAGAGTGGGGACCCCGATTCAGTAAGCTGGCAGAGTTGTATGGGGATTGTGAGGCAGGTTCATGAGAAGGGAATGGGTGCTAAATATCTCAGCCCGCCATCGCCTCATTCACCTGCGCTGTTACCTGTTGGAAATCTCTGCTACAGGCGCAGGCAAGGATTAGAAGCACAGGTGCAAATGCGTCTGGCTCAGGTAGGACAATTGGCTGGCAGGGATGATTTGGGCTGAAGGGCCTCTATCTGTGCTGTATAACTCTCTGAGTCAATGACATTCTGAACAAAAATAATAATTCTACCCCATTTAATCATTGGAAAATTATTTCCCTTTCAATGTTTTGTGTCATTCTTGTTGTGAACAGAGAAATATACCAGTCTGACTGTTAAAACAGGCAGAGTTCCATTTGAATCTGTTGAGAAGGCAGCACTGGTAAAGTCTCTCTTCGCAATTCGTTCTCACCTGTCACAGATTTGGGAGATCACAAACTAAAGATTAAATGAAGCGCTGACACTCAGAATCTTCCTCCTAGGATAAGAATATCAAATACTGGAGGACAGGCATTTCAGGTAAGAGAGAGATGCGCGAGGCAAGTTTTTTTTTAGTACAGAGAGTGGAAGAGGTGGCCAGGAGGAGCAGTGGAAGCAGATACAATGGTAGTGTTTAAGAGGTATCCAGATTGACACATGACGAGGAAGAGGGTGGAGGGATGTGGACCTGATGCAAGCAGCGGAGTTTTAGTTCAATTTGGACATCATGTTCATCACAGACTCATGGGTCAAAGGGTCTGTTCTTGTGCTGGGCGCCTGGAATTCATTGCCGGAGTGGGTGGGGTGGGGGACGGGGGGGAATAGGGACACTTAAAAGACAGGTACATGGATGTAAATGAAAAATAGAGGGCAGGCTTAGATGGTTGTAGAGTAGGTTTACAACATCTTGGGCCGACAAGCCTGTACTGTGCTGTTATGTTGTATGTTCTAAATGGAATTTGTAGGCCTTGATGTTTTGAGCACCAAAAAGATTTTAAAGAGAGGGAGGCAGAGACGGTGGAAGAAGGTGGGGAGGTGGTTTTCAACGAAAGCCGGTGAAGTCGATATTAATGCCAACCAGTTGGAGGGTGCTCAGACAGAAGATGAGGTGTGGCTCCTCCAATTTGCAGGCGGTCCCAGTCTGAAAGGGCATGAGACCAGGGACAGACAAGCCAGTAAGGGAATGGGATGGGGAATTGAAAGGCGTGTCCTCTTGGAGCTCCACGCTATAGCGACAGACGCAACAGAGCTGGGATGCTCAACAAAGCAATCAGCCTTTCAAATGGTGAGAACCTTGGATGGTTATGACTCCCTTCACGACGTTAGGATGTCCTGAAACACTTTACAGCCGTAAGATGTTTTTATAGTTGTGAGTCAGTGTGCAAGGGTAGGAAATTTGATGGCTAATAGTCACTCACTGCAAGCTCCTGGGAGCAACAATGTGAAAATAACAGGTTGATCATTTTTATGATTTGAGGAGAGGGATAGATATTCACCAGGAGGCCAGGCAGAACAGCCATTCACTGCCTTAAAATAGAACCACGAGGTCATTTAGCCTCACCAGAAAGAGCAGGCAGGCCTTTGCCGTCACTCATTTCTGAAAGGCGACAGTTGATGTGACACCACGGTCCCAGACTGCACTCTGCGTTCTGCATTCCCTCGAAGGGGATTTGAGCCCTCCACCTCCCGACCGCAAGGTAAAAAATCTCCCAGCTCAGCCGCAGAGTTTCTCTGTTCCCCCTGGAGCAGTTCTGCGCTCATTCAGCGAGACGGAATGCGTTCCATTTTGGTCTCCCTCGTGCATTAGTGGCCTGTCTTGCAGGATGTGAAGCAAAACGGGCTCAGTGTCAAACCAATCTCCCAAGCGCTCTCCTGACTGCACCTTTGAGACAGCTGTAATTTACCAGTGATTAGTAATACTGATGTGAGTTTATCAATGTCTGGGCAAGAAACAGTGCGAATATTGAGCAAGTTCATTTTACCAACTGCTCTCACAATTAATAGGGAAAGATTATTCATCCCAGAGCTCCAATGATCAAAATACTCTTTTTTTTTGGTGACCGATTTAATTTTATCACTCTCTTATTACAGTTCGTTCATGCAAAGGAAACAAACTCTCACCATTTAATGCAGATTCTCCGCATTAAGTAGCACAAAACACAAAAAATGTCCTGCGATTCTGTGATATTGGCTCACCTTGCTCTTTAGTCTCCCTCCTTTTCTCACTCTGGGAGTGGGGAGACATTAGGGTTCGGGTTTGAATCCCGCGCTGTCCGTAAGGAGTTTGCACGTTCTCCCCGTGTCTGCATGGGTTTTCTCTGGGGGCTCCGGTTTCCTCCCTCCATTCCAAAACGTACTGGGGGGATAGGTTACTGGAGTGTAAGTTCGGCAGTGTGGACTCATGGGGCGAAATGGCCTGTTACCTTGTTGTATGTCAAAATATAAGGTCGCCTCAGTTTTACCTTATCGCAGACAACCCTGCTCTGTAACTTTAAAAGAAACTTTTTCTCTCCTTCCTGACCAAGTCCCTTTGAGCTGCTTCTCTCCCCACGGTTTGCTGGTTGACTTGTGTATTCACAGCACTTCCTGCCTTTGTGTAACCAGAGAACGTGACAGCACTGAAAAAAAAACACCCTTCAGTTTTGGTCACCTCCCTATCAGGATCAATATTAATAAGATAGAAAGAGCGCAGAAAAGATTTACGAGGATGTTGCTGGGACTTCAGGAACTGATTTACAGAGAAAGATTGAATAGCTTAGGACTTTATTCCCTGGAGAGTAGAAGAAGGAGGGAAGATTTGATGAGAGGTGTACAAAATTATGAGGGGTTGAGATAATGTTAATGCGAGGAGGTTTTTTCCACTGAGATTGGGTGAGGCAAAAACTAGAGGACATGGGTTAAGGGTGAAAGACGAGAACATATGGTGGAACCTCATCGCTCAGAGAGTGGTGAGATTGCGGAACAAGCTGTGGACCAAGGGACTTGGTCAGGAAGGAGAGAAAAAGATTCTTTTAAAGTTACAGAGCAGGGTTGTCTCTGATAAGGTAAAACTGAGGCAACCATATATTTTGACATACAACAAGATAATAGGTCATTTCGCCTCATGAGTCCACACTGCCGAACTTACACTCCAGTAACCTGTGCCCCCAGTACGTTTAGGAATGATGGGAGGAAACGGGAGCCCCCAGAGAAAACCCATGCAGACACGGGGAGAACGTGCAAACTCCTTACGGACAGCGCGGGATTCAAACCCTAACCCTAATATCTCCCCTCTCCCAGAGTGAGAAAAGGAGGGAGACTAAAGAGCAAGGTGAGCCAATATCACAGAATCGCAGGACATTTTTTGTGTTTTGTGCTACTTAATGCGGAAAATCTGCATTAAATGGTGAGAGTTTGTTTCCTTTGCATGAAAGAACTGTAATAAGAGAGTGATAAAATTAAATCAGTCACCAAAAAAAAAGAGTATTTTGATCATTGGAGCTCTGGGATGAATAATCTTTCCCTATTAATTGTGAGAATCCAGGCTCCATTTTGACATTTAAGAAAAACGGGAATGGGAAGGGTGTGCAGGGCTATGGTCCCAGTGCAGGTCAATGAAGTCAGGGCCTCAGTTCTAGGGAGATTGGCTGAGAGAGAGGAGACTTACAGGGAACCTTCGAATGGTAATTGAATGGGTCCATGCGCTGGCATAGGCAGGATGGGATAAATGGTCTTCTTCTGTATCCAGACTGTCAAAATCGATCCAGGATTGTATGCTTCAGTCTCACTCTTCCCATTCCAGTGGTTCTGTCAAGCCTGTCCAATCTTTCTCACAAGACTCTATTGCTTTGATAGTTTGTCCAATAAACATTCTCTGGATAGGCAGTATGGTTAGCCTCGCAGTTAGTCAACATTATTACAGAGACCCAGGGACCCAGGTTCGAATCTGGGGCTCTCTGTTCTCCCCACGTCTAAGTGGGTTTCCTCCGAGGGCTCCAGTTTCCTCCCACCCTTTGAAACATACAGATATTGTTGGTTTATTGATGCAATTTGGGAGCCAGGCTTGTGGGCCAGAAGAGCCTATTAACGCGCTGTAAGTCTCAATTTAAAATGTTTCCAGTGCACTCTTTGTTTCCTGAAATGACCTGATCAATCCCCAAAATAATTGGAGCACAGACTGTCAACTTTTACATTCAATTTCCCTGCCAATTGACGTCAACGTTCTGTTAGCTTTTCTAATTACTGTTTCTACAAACTAGCCTTTGAGTTGGTTAGAAGGTTCATTTTTTGCTGCAAACTAGCCTTTGAGTTGGTTAGAAGGTTCATTTTTTTCTGCAAACTAGCCTTTGAGTTGGTTAGAAGGTTCATTTTTTTTCTGCAAATAGCCTTTGAGTTGGTTAGAAGGTTCTTTTTTTTTCTGCAAACTAGCCTTTGAGTTGATTAGAAGGTTCATTTTTTTTCTGCAAACTAGCCTTTGAGTTGGTTAGAAGGTTCTTTTTTTTCTGCAAACTAGCCTTTGAGTTGGTTAGAAGGTTCATTTTTTTTCTGCAAACTAGCCTTTGAGTTGGTTAGAAGGTTCATTTTTTTTCTGCAAACTAGCCTTTGAGTTGGTTAGAAGGTTCATTTTTTTTCTGCAAACTAGCCTTTGAGTTGGTTAGAAGGTTCTTTTTTTTTCTGCAAACTAGCCTTTGAGATGGTTAGAAGGTTCATTTTTTTCTGCAAATAGCCTTTGAGTTGGTTGGAAGGTTCATTTTTTTTCTGCAAACTAGCCTTTGAGTTGGTTAGAAGGTTCATTTTTTTTCTGCAAACTAGCCTTTGAGTTGGTTAGAAGGTTCATTTTTTTTCTGCAAACTAGCCTTTGAGATGGTTAGAAGGTTCATTTTTTTCTGCAAATAGCCTTTGAGTTGGTTAGAAGGTTCACTTTTTTCTGCAAACTAGCCTTTGAGTTGGTTAAGAAGTTCATTATTTTAATTGATTACAATTACTGATCTTATTGAAGAAGGGGAACGAGATGGGGGTACAGATGAAAAGGTCTATGACTTGACAGACAGCCCAGTAATGAAGTTGGAAGACAGAACTCTTTGCACAGGATCACATGCCCTCAGTTCCACCAGGCAATCCTCCCCATTGTCCACATTATCTCCACAAGCCAAGATATTTAGAAAAAGAATCAGGTTTTCTTATTATGATCAAGTCATGAAATTCAATGGTTTTTTTTGCAGCATCGTGTAGTGAAACATAAACATTATATTACTATAAAAATTAATAATAATCGTGCGTGAAAAGTAAGGCAGTGTCTTTGGTTCATTGGTTGTTCAGGAATCTGATGGCAGCGGGGAAGAAGCTGTCCTTGGTAGCAGAGTGAAGAAGGAATAGCCTGGGTGGTGGGGGTCTTTGAGGATAGAGGCTGCTTTTTTTTAAGACACTGCCTCATGCCGATGTCCTCGATGGAGTGAAGTCTGATGTCTGTGATGTCGCAGGCTGAGTTAACAACCCTCTGGAGTTTATTCTTGACCTGAGAGTTTGCACCTCCATACCAGGCAGTGATGCAACCAGCCAGAATGCTCTCCGCGGTCCACCTGTAGAAGTTTATGAGAGTTTTTGGTGATGTACCAAATCTCCTCAAACACCTCACAAAGTGTAGCCGCTGGCGAGCCTTCTTCATGATTGCATCAATGTAGAGGCTCCAGGACAGATCCTTGGAGATGTTGACACCCAGAATTTGAAGCTCTTGACCCCCTCCACTACTGAGCCCTCCTGAAGTCCACAATCATCCTCTTGGTTTTGCTGACGTTGAGCGCAAAGGTTGTTGTTGTTACACCTGTTACAAGATCAAACCAACAACCACAAAGAAGGCATATCACACAGGGGTAAAGATGAACATTTACTTTATTAACAAAATTTCACCTTCTAACTTTAATTCATAACAATGCCCTTTTTATAACAATGCCCACTGGTTGCAAATCTTTATAACAGTGTAAAGCTAATAAATTCACCAGCCTAAATATAACAGATGTAATCAAAGTCTAAGTTATATTTCTAACCAGGCCACAGAACAAAACTTAAACACAAAACAAACACAAAACACACAAGGCTCTCAAAATTTCGACTACAATTGAAGTAAAGATTGTAAACAAAATTCAGTTTGTTTGGTAAACTGAAGCCAAAAGATCTTTGAGAGAGAGAGAGAGAGCTCAAAATTCAAAGTGGTCTTCTTGTGTTGATTGGACTGGATCCTTCTGGCTGCCTTCGGAATGTTCCTCCCTTTTAAAATGCCCAACATTCTAAACTGCCTCCCAGACAATGACTCTACTGGGGCTTCCTTCCACTTACAGCCTCACCCAGTCGTGGTTTGTCTTCCAAGCCCAGAAATTTCTAGATCATCTTTTGCACATGCCCAGTCCATCTCCCGCTCTCTCTCTCTCTTTCTCTCTCTCTCACTCTCAGCAATCCATCTTCACCTTGGCTCTCTAAGGCAAACTGTCACTTTTTAACATAAAACCACACAACACAGAACTCTGTTACACACCATTATCTATCTCCCTCAAAAGTGCATAAAAAGTGGGTAAAATAAGGACAATGCACAAACATGCTGGAGAAACTCAACAGGTCAATAGGCATGCATAGGAAGTAAAGGGAAACCTGGACTGCTCGTCACGTACCCCAGCATTTGCTTCTAATAGATGCTGTGTAACTTGATGAGTGTATTGCAATCAACCCCAGCATCTGCACTCTCTTGTTTACCTGGATAAAGTAAGATGTTGCATCCAGATATGCGACAACATTAGTCAAGTATAAAAATATTGGCCAAGAAATTACATTTATTTTTAACTTAACTGTCAAGGCCAGAATCTTTGGGGGAGCCGATAGGGAAGCTACTTTACAAGCTAACAGTGTTACTGGAGTTTAATTAAGCAAAAGCCAGATACTGTACCAGAAATCTGAAATCAAACCACAGAACCCTGTGACTACTCAGCAAGTCCAGCAGAATCTGGGGAGGGGGAATCCAAGTCAACGGGTCCAGGTTGGTGGCCTGCAATCTGATATACGGTCAACTCTAAACCACTCTTCCTAGACATGGCTTGGCCTGATGACTACTTCCAGTGTTCTCCAGTAGGGGAGAAATCAAGAGGTATTTCCACAGCACAGAATGGGCCAATGGCCATGGAGCCGCAGAGTTAAACGGCAAAGAAATGGACCCTGTGGCCCAATTTGTCCCTGCTGACCAAGTCACCAACCTGAGATGGTCCCACCTGAAGACATTTACCCCATATCCATCTAAAATGCCCTATCCATGAACCTATTCAAATGACTTTAAAACATCATAATTGATGCTACATGGGCAGAATTTTAATCTTCAGATTTTTTAAAGCTCACAGAGTACATATGCAGGTCAGTGGGTCAAGAGAGAAAGAGTTTGGCACAGACAAGAAAAGCCGAAAGTCCTGATCTCTATGCTGAAATGTTCTCTATACCCTCTGACCTTCCCAACCCTTCCCCTCTAATTTCCCCAACCCTCCAAATTCTTCCCCCCCCCCCCCCACATGCTCTCTATTCAAAGAGCTATTCCCTCCCATCTCCCATCCCAATCCTCTTGCCTGTGGTCCTGTGTTCCTCCTCCTGGCCCAACACCACCACCACCTCCATCGCCCACCCAACCATCTCATCTCATACCTTTAATCTCATACCTTGAAAGGTTCAGCTCTGAAATATTGGTCATGTATCTTTATCTTTGCTGTGTAAAGAACGCTGCATGACCTGCTGAGATTTTCCAGCATAATTGTGTAATTTGCAGATGAGCCAATAATGGTGGAACAGGAGTCAAGGTTGGGGGCAGATTTGCTTCTCTCATGTGCTCTCACATTTAGAAAGATGGAAGGTGATGCATTGAAATGTCAAAGATTTACAGCAGTCCTATAAGGTGGTTGTGGAGTTCATATTTTCATTAATTTGAGGATTCTGGAACCAGGAAACAACGTCCCACCATCTAGGGTACAATCGTAGTGTCATGCAGAATGGAATGTGCCCTTCGGCCCCACTCCTTCATGCTGACCAAGTAGGCTTTCTGGGCTAGTACCATTTAGAAACATAGAACTATAGAACATTGTAGCATAGAAAAGAGGCCCTTCTAGTCTATTGTTCCTCCTGGCACCCAATCCATATCCCTCCATACCCCTCCCATTCATGTACCCGTCCAAATTTTTCTTAAATGTTAAAATTGACCCCGCATTGACCACTTCAGCTAACAGCTTGTTCCATACCCCCACCACTCTCTCTCTCTGAAGAAATTCCCCCTAATGTTTTCATCAACTCTTTCCTTTCACCCCTAACCCATATCCTCTGGTTTGTAAATCAAAAAAAAACCTACTTGCATTTAATCTATCTATAGCCATCATAATTTTAAATATTAAATCTCCCCTCATTCCTCTATGCTCCAGAGAATAACGTCCTAACCTTTCCTTGTAACTCGGTCCCTCAAATCCCAGCAACATCCTAGTAAATCATCTCCAGGCTCTTTCTATCTTACTGAATTTTTTCCTGTAGCTTGGTGACCAAAACTGCACACAATGCCCCAAATTTGGCCTCACCAACTTTGCCACAATGTTTGATTCATATCTTTCTCAGCCCTTCGTATCCATATATCTGTCCAATGTCTTCTGAACGCTGTATTTGTTCTTGCTTCTACAGTTTCCTCTGACAGGTATTTCCATTTATGGATTATCCCCTCAAGGGGCAATGCTGTCTCTCTCGGATTTCAGATTTATTGTCAGAGTACCTAGACATTCCCATACAACCCTGAGATTCCATTATCCTGAGGGCCAGGCAGAATGACCCCTCCTCTCTCACCTTTAACCTATGTCCTCTAGTTCTTGAATGGCCTCCTCTGGGAGAAAGATCACAAGTTTCCCCTTTATTCATATGCTTCCCATGACTTTATAAATCTCTATTCGGAGAACCGGTCAGGAAGGAATGAGTACACAAATAAGGTGATAATCACTTCACCCAGAGGACCCAAAGAGCAGTGATGGATCAGTCACTGGCTCTATTCAAGGTGAAGGTGAACAGGTTTTGAGATATGAAGAGAATGAATGAATGTGGAGTTACCACAGTAAAAGATCAACTATGGTCTAATTATTGACATAGCAAGAATGAAGAGCTGAATTATCTCTCCTGTTCCAATGTTTCATGGAATAGTAATAGCCCTTCAAAATCTACAAGACTACAGTACAGAACCTGGCCCTTCAGCCAATCTAGTCTGTGATGAACTATAATTCAGTCTCATTCCATTGACCTGCATCTGGACCCTACCCTTCCCATCCATGTACCAGTCCAACTTTTTCTTAATTGTCAAAACCAAGCCTGACATTCACCACTTCAGCTGGCCAGCTTAATCCCCATTCTCTGCGTGAAGATGCTCCCCCTAATGTTCCCTTTAAATATTTCACCTTTCACCCTTAACCCATGCCCTCAAGTTACAGAGACATTTAAAATTCTCATAGGCAGATGGTGAGCATAGTGGTTTGGGCAATGCTGTTACAGCGGAAGTGACATAGGTTCAAATTTGGTGCTGTCTGTAAGGAATTTGTACGTTCTCCCCATGTCTGCCTGAGTTTTGGCCAGATTCTCCAGTTTCCTTCCACCCTTCAAATCATACAGGGTGGTTGGTTAATTGGGTGGCATGGAGTCATGGGCCAGAAGGGCCTGTTACCAGGCTCTATGTGTGTCTAAGACTATACAGGATAGAGCAGAGGTTCTCAACCTTTTTCTTTACATTCACATCCCACTTTATGTTTTACCTAAGCCATTGGTGCTCTGTGATTAGTAAGGGATTGCTTAAGGTGGTATGTGGGTGGAAAGAAATAGTTAAAAAATCACTGTTTTAATCATCCCTCATTGAGTCGTTATGTGCACAGTTTCATAACTCCAAAGAAAATGAGCCAATGACATTTTTTCTCAAGCAAAAATATTTCAGTAACAATTGGGTCTAGAGCAGAGTTTCTCAGCCTTCCCTTCCCACTCACATCCCACCTTAAGCAATCCCTTACTAATCGCAGAGCACTGATGGCATAGGGATTACTTAAAGTGGTATGTGAGTGGAAAGAAAAAGGTGGAGAATCACTGGGTTAGGGGGCCGAAAGAATGTTGCCGATGTCAGGGAAGTCCAGAATAAGGGGTACAGTCTAAGGATAATGGATCATCCATTCAGGTCAGAGATCTGTGTTCTTGTAGAACTCCCGACCACAGAAAGTTGTCAAGGCCAGTTCATTGGCATGTTCAAAAGGGAATTGAATGTGGGGCTCCTGGATAAGGGGACCAAGGGGTTTGAAGAGTAAGCAGGAATAAAGTCATGAGAGTTATTTTGAATGGTAGAGGAGGCTCCTGCTCCTATATTCTCCGATGATTCTATGAAAACAAAACATTTCATCGGCTGTAGTGCCCTTTGAAACATTGAGGTCTTTATTCTTTGGAGCGGAGAATGTTGAGGTGTGAATTGATAGAGGTATTTAAGATTAGGAAGGAGATAGATAGAGTTAATGTGGATAGGCTTTTTTATTCCATTAAGAGTAGAAGAGATTGAAACAAGAGGTACTGAGTTAAAGGGCAAAAGTTTAGCAGTAACATGAGGGGGAATTTCTTCTCTCAGAGAGTGGTGGCTGCGTGGAATGAGCTTCCGAGAGAAGCAATGGCGGCAGGGTCCATTTTGTCATTTAAGGAAAAATTGGACAGGTCTATGGATGGGAGGGGAATGGAGGGTTATGGGTAAGGTGCAGGTAGGTGAGACTAGAGGATTGTACTTAGTTTGGTACTAGAAGGGCCGAAATGGCCTGTTTCTGTGCTGTAATGGTTATATGATTATTGAACATAAGAGAAAGGAAGAAATGTTGCAGTGATATAAAACTAATTCTGGTGTCCCCATGACAAGAAGAGCGTGGAGACTTTGGAAAGGGTACAGATGCTGCCTGGATTAGATGTTAGAAGGGGTTAGACT
Source organism: Narcine bancroftii (assembly GCF_036971445.1). NCBI lineage: Eukaryota > Metazoa > Chordata > Chondrichthyes > Torpediniformes > Narcinidae > Narcine > Narcine bancroftii. The sequence continues at coordinate 363,069,378 of NC_091470.1, read as the reverse complement.
AATTTTCTTCTGGAACATCAGAGCTTGAGGTAAGACCTGATAGATGTCATAAGATTGCGAGACGCCCTGATAGGTTTGACATTCAGAATCTTTTCAGGGTAAAAATGTCACGTGCCACAGGATATGTTTTTAAGGCGAGAAAGGTAGAGGGGGGTTTAAAGGAGATGTGAGGGGCAATTTGTTTATTCAGAGAGTGCTGGGTGCCTGGGACGGGTTGCCAGGAGTAAGGGTGGCAGCAGATGCAATAGTAATATTCAAGAGGTTCCTTGATAGATGAATACACAGGGTATTTAGGAATATGAAAGTAGCAGAGATTGAAAATAATTCGCCGTCAGGTTCACACAAATATAATGACCTGAAGGCCCAGTTAGTGTAGCGGTTAGCGCCATCACAGAGCCAGCGACTCGGTTTCGAATCCAGCACTCTCTGTAAGGAGTCTGTGTACTGTCCCCTTGTCGGCATGGGTTTCCTATCATGGATGCTCTGGAATCCTCTCACCTTTCAAAACCTATGAGGGAGTGTAGGTTAATTGGGATATTTGGGTGTCATGGGTTCGTGGGAAGGAAAGGCCTGCTTCTGTGCTGTGTGTCTAAATTTCCCCCCCCCCCGCCCCCCCCCCCCCGGGCGATACTGTTCTATGTAGTTTGAAGAGGGAACAGAGTGCTGTATAAGTGTAAATCTTTCCTTTATCTTGTAGCCACTGATAATGCAGCAGGTAATTCGAGAGGAGAGAGTAATGAGTTGCAGGTGAGGGGAAGTTAAACAAAACTCCTCACTTTGCAACATTCCTAAAGACCCCAGGTCACGCACCCCAATGATGTCACCGCGTCGTGACATCATGACGCTTGGCAGCCAGTTCGCTGGAACTTGAGGTCCCGCTGCAATCTCTGGTTAACCCGGCTAGCAGTTAACCGTTTGGCAAGTCTCCAATGCATCCTTAGTGTAGCTGTTCCAATCAAATTAGCCCATTTAAAAAAGTGGATTCAAATGGCCTGTTCAGTGAATGGCTACAAAAAGATACGAGTGGACTCATGATTTTTTTTTTAGCCTCCAGTAAATGTTATTGTTTAAATAAATTTCTCCCCACGAGCAGATGAAAACCACCTAAATTCCAATAGTGTTGATTTTGATTCTCTGTATCCATAAACGCCGGGATACTGAGACTCACTGTTGTTCAAGATTGTATTAAGCTGTCATTTTAAAGCCGTTGTATTCAGAGAGAATGATGCTGGACAAGAGATCCCTAAGCCAACATTTATAAATGCTGTCAGTGGAAATATTTCCAACAATTGCTTCAACATCTTCCGAAATGGAATTGATGGACGAATAAGGAGAAAATTGTTTCTCCACAGTTTCAGAGAGAGAAATTTACATCTGTTCGAACTCCATTCCATGCAGTGCTTTGTGGATAAAGAACAGAAGGATTTCCTCTGCCAGGTTATACACTTGCACACGGTTTATCAGATTATAACATCACGCAGGACCACATTTTTGCATGTCAGATTTTGAGAAATGTAGCTGACACTGCACTTAGACTGAGTTTCAGTGCTATGAATCTAACCCCCATATTGCATTTAGATTGTAATAGAGCAGATGATTATATTGGACAAGCTACCCACCCTGACGCAGTACTGAAATTTTCTCTTATGCATACAGCTGATCTCCCCCAACAGATTAGGTTCTGCTGGACAATTATAATTCAATTTACTAATGAGTGGTTTACTTTGCAGCAGATGTATTTGTTTATTTGCCAATGTTTTGCTGCTCCTTGTCATCAAGACTTTCAATGGTTCTTTGACCTTAACCCTATAATCGTGAAGATTTACAGTAGAGCAGCAGGCCATTCAGCCCATTGTTTCCACAATGGTCTGATCTCTGACCTGTTGCGGGATTGGTAACACAGCAAAATGCTTTCTAAATGTGATGGCCATTTCTGCCTCCACCACAGATCCCTTTCCCCAGCTCTCAGGGTCATAAAGATTCTCCTCTAATCCTTACTCCAAGTGTCCAATTTTATGTAAAAACACAATGCTGGAGAAACCCAGCTGGTTAAAACTTTCCACTTAATGTAGCAAAGATACAGATACATAACCAACATTTTGGGCCTGAGCTGTTCGTCAAAGTACAAATATACGGTTTCTGCAGATTTTCGTGCAGCTGTCAATTTTGGTTTCTTCCATACTTCTCTCTGAGCAACTACTTTATAACTACTTTATAAATATTTATGTTACTTGAGGTAAAAAGAAACCAAGGCTTTACTCAAATGTACTGTGGTGTCCAGGAGAGGGGCCATTGAGAATGGCTGCTCTATTATTTTTTATTATTTGCCATTATTATTTTCTGATTGCACAAGTTCAACCTGACGAAACATCGTTCTCCAACTCCAGGGAGAAAAAAATCCCAGCCTATCCAGCCTCTCTTTGTAACTCAGCATTTAATCTTTTTCTTTCCCCTCTCCAGCCTATTTCCTTTTATTCTCATCTTTCCCCTCCTCTTTGCAACGTTTAACGTGCTTGATTTTCTGATGAAAATCTTTCAAAAAATGAAATAGAGCTACGGGAAAACAGAAAATCTGGGAGATACTCAGCAGGCTGGGGCAGCATCTGTGGAAAAAGAAACAGAGCGAGCAATTCATGACCCTTCATCCAAATTGAGCCAAAATCCAGCCCCGTTTCTCACTTCACCGTTTCTACCTGACCTGCTGAGGGGTTCCAGCAAGTTCTCTTCGTATGTTTGATTTCTATTGCTTTGTAGTTCCAATGAAATGCCATCAGTTTGAAACAAGCCAGGTGACAAGAAAAGAGTAAGGCAATGGACTGTTACACTGAACTAGTTCTGATTCAATGGGCCAAATAGCCACCTTCTCTGCTGCAAGCCTTTCTATACGTTTATGTTGTGATGAGGAAAGATCCCCAGGTATTGTGCAAGAATATTATCAAACATGCCAATACTAAGCTACAACTAAGACACTTAGTCATTGAACTATACAGCACAGAAACAGGCTCTTCAGCCCATCACTTCCCTGTCCACCATTGTTCTCCTATATTAGGTCTGTAGCCTTTTTTCTGCCTTGGCATAGAAGTACCAGAGCAGGTACTTAGGTGGAGTGGAAACATGGTAGGGAAAAAGCAAGAAACCTTATTATGGGTTTGATAATTTATGGACAAAATCAAATATAAGTAGTTTATAGTATTTATGTAGAATAAACGGACAGAGCAATGAAATCTATTCTTCATAATTGACCCAGAATTCTGATTAAAAGATGCTATTCAAAGAGCTGGCTCAACGTTTCAGTGCAGATCTGAGACAATTTGACTTTCACATGCATGCAGGTTCTAACCCGAAATCTCTCGTGTTATTTCTGGGATTAATTCAGTGGAGTTTGGATGCTTGGGGTGGAGAGGCATTGATATCGCAGATCATCACCCCATCATTTGAACTGGAAACAGAAGTGAGGCTATACAGGCTGTCACCAGAGCAATGGCACACTCGAAACGTTTAGAGGGCAGCAGAAGCGTTGCGGTTAGCGCGACGGTATTACAGCACCAGCGGCCAGGCTTAAAATCTGGTGCTGTCTGCAAGGAGCTTGTATCTTCCTCCCATTTCTGTGTGGGTTAGCCCATGTGCTTCGGTTTCCTCCCACCCTTCAAAAACATAAGGGGTTTGGGAGGTTCATTGGTGTCTTTCGGCGGCCTGGCAGAATCGGCTTCTATGGTGTTGTAAATATATTTTTTTTTAATTTACAAATGTTATTGCCAAAGCAACTTTAAAAGTTATTCCTTTATTTAACATATTCTTATATGTTTAAAACACCTATTTTATACTTTAGATTTTGTTAACTTCTAAATATCACTGATAGAATTGGTTGCATATGAAATATCTTTTGCCATTACATTTGAAATGAAAATTACTTTTATTTATATATCTATTTATATCTGTGTATAAAATAAAATAATTTATCTCTAATAACTGGATCAAGATTCAATCCATTTGCTGAAAAAATCTGACTGATATTTTTAATGGATTTAATCCATTAAATCAGGCCATTGAGCCCAAAGGATCTATGCAATCCTTCATAAACCACAGGTGCCTCATCTTTTCTCATTCACTTCTTGCCCTTTCTGACTTGCCCCAAACTACACTGCTGCCTTCCACCAGGGGCACATCAGGGAATGTCGGATGAGCACCTGTCCTATCCGTGGCTCTCCGCTGATTTGCATCTTGCATGGTCCTCTTTCACTGAAGCTAACGGTATCATGAATGTACTTTTGGGTGGAAAGGATGGTTAGACATCTATAAACTAATGTCTGGTTTATTCTTGAGCTAAGCAAGAACACAGAAGCAGGAAAACCAAAGCAACCCTCAAAAAAATATACTGGATGTTGACAGAGCTAAGGGTCAGGCCTCTTTCCACTGCTGCCATCAGGAAGGAGGTGCAGATGAACAACCAGTAGGCACAACGACAGCTTCTTCTCCGCCGCCATCGATTCCTGAACGGACAATGAACCACAGACACTTATCTCACTTTATCCTGTTTTATTGCACTATTTATTTATTTTTGAAATACAATTTATCACAATATTTGCATTGTAAATCTACTGCAAGACAACGACGTTCTGACTAGTACAAAAAGGATGGGCGGCATCTAAACTAGAAAGGGATCAATATCCTGATGGCTAGGATTGCTAGAGCTGTTGGAAAGGGTTTAAACTAGTCTGAAAGAAGGGTAGAAACCACAATGTGAGTGCGGAGAATAGGGCAGGAGGTCAAAAGCATAAAGCTATGTGTTCTGAGTTGGTGAGGAAGGACAGGCAGTGGCGGAAACATAAATGCAGCCAGCTAGAGTGTTTGAAATGTGTCTATTTCAATGCCAGGAGTATTAGAAATAAAGGGGATGAACTTAGAGCACGGATCAGCATGTGGCTCTACCATGTTGTGGCTGTTATAAGTGATTTGGCTGGAGGAAGGGCAGGATTTGCTGATGCAGGTACCAGGGGTTTAGACATTTTAAAAGGACTAGGATGGGAGGTAAGGGAAGGGGGTAGCATGACTGGTCAGGGATAGTATCATGGCTATAGAAAGGGAGGATATTCCAGACAAAGTGTCCACTGAGTCAGTGTGGGTGGAAGTCAGAAATAGGAAGGGAACAATCACTGTGTAGTCTGTGGCCCCCAATAACCCTCAGGACACCGAGGAGCAGATAAACAGGCAGATATTGGAAAGGTGCAGGAAATAGAGGGTCGTACTTATGGGTGATTTAAACTTCCCTAATCTTGACTGGTACCTACTTTCTGCAAAAGGGATAGACGGGGGGGGGGGGGGGGGGCTGAATTTGTCACGTGTGTCCAAAAAGGAATCCTGACACAGTATGTGGACTGGTCGACGAGAGGAGAGGCCACACAGGATCTAATTCTGGGTCAGGTGGTGGACCTCGGGATGGGGAACATTTTGGTGTGAGTGACTGCAACTCCCTGAGCTTTAGCATAGCTATGGAAAAAGATAAAAGCAGACAAAATGGGAAAGTGCTTAAGTTGGGAAGGGCTAATTACAATGAGGCAGGAACTAGCAAGAGTAAATTGGAAACATGTTCAAGTGTGAAAGCACAGAAGCAATGTGGAGAATGTTTAGGGATCACATGCTGGGTTATGGATAAGTTTGTCCCACTGGAACAAGGAAAAGGTGGTAGGGAAAAGGGAACCATGGTTGGTGAAACAGGTGGGGCAGCTCATCAAGAGGAAGCAGGAAACAGGAAGGGCTCATGAGAAGTATATGGTAACCAGGAAGGAGCTTAAAAAAGGACTTAGGAGAGCTTGAAGGGGGCATGAGAAGGGCTTGCCATATAGAGCTAAGGAGAACCCCAAGACATTCTATGTGTATGTGAAGAATAGAAGGATGACAAAAATGAAGCTGGAGCCGTTAAAGGATAAAGGAGGCAACATATGCCTGGAGGAGGTTGGAGAGGTCCTGAATGAATACTTTGCTTCTGTATTCATAAGAGAAAAATACCTTGACCAGGGTAAAATCGAAATAGAACAGGCTTGTGTGCTGGACAGTTTTGAGATTAAGGATGAGGAAATGTTGGATCTTCTTAAAAACATCAAGGTTGAAAGGTCCCTGGGGCCAGGCATGATAAACCACAGGCTGATATGGAAAGTGAAGGAGGAGAGAGAGCTGGGGCTGTAGCTATGATCTTTGAGTCTTTTTTGGCTGCAGGAGAGGTGCAAAGGATTGGAGAATGGCAAATGTAGTCCTCTTGTTTAAAAAAGGTTATAGGGAGAATCCTGGGAATTATAGACCAGTGAGTCGTACGTCAGTGGTGTGCAAACTATTGGAGAGGATTCTTAAGGTTAGGATCTATGAGCATTGCCAGAAGTACAGTCTACTCAAGGATAGTCAGCATGGATTTGTGAAGGGAAAGTCATGCCTCACAAGATTAATTGAGTTTTTTGAGAAGGTAACAAAAGAAATTGATGAAGGTAAGGCAGTAGATGTCTAAATGGAATTTAATAAGGCATTTGATAAAATGTCCATTAAAAGACTTGTTCAGAAAGTCACAAGGCATAGGATCCACAGAATCTTGCCTGTAATAACAGGATGGAAAGTATGCTGCCTGGAGGTTGGTGACTAGTGGGGTGTTGCAACGCCTGCTCTCTGTGATTTTATAAATGACTTGGACAAAGAGGCAGAAGAATGGGGCTGCAATTTTGCAGATGATACAAAGTTTGGGGGAGTTGTGGATTGAGCTGAAGGTTGTCGAAGGTTACAAAAGGATGCAGAGTTGGGCTTAAAAATGGCAGATAGAGTTCAATCTGGATAAGTGTGATGCATTTTGGAAGGACAAACCAGAAGGCTGAGTATAGGGTTAATGGTCAGTTATTTAAGAGTGTGGATGAACAGAGGGACCTTGGGGTCCAAATCCATCCATCCCTCAAAGACACTGCACAGGTTGATAGGATAATTTAGAAGGCCTCTGGGATGCTTAGCTTCATTAATAAGGGGATTAAGTTCATGTTGCACATCTACAAATCTATGGAGAGACCACACTTGGAGTATTGTGTTCAGATCTGGTCACCTCATTACAGGAAGGATGTGGAAGCTATGGAGAGTGTGCAGAGGAGATTTACCAGGATGTTACCTTGATTGGAAAATAAATCTTATGAGGCAAGATGAACAGAGCTGGGACTTTTCTGAGTGTAAAAAAGTGAGAGGAGACTAAATAGAGGACTACAAGATTATGAAAGGCATAGAAAAGGTGGACAGGCAGTGCCTGTCTCCTAGGGCAGGAATAGCAAACACCAGAGTTTATGTGCGTAGTGAAAGGATGGAAGTTTAGGAGAGACATTAGGCATAAGTTTTTTTTTATGCAGAGAGTGGTGGGTGACTGGAATGCCTTGCCAAAGAAGATGGTGGAAGCTGAAACATCAAGGGCATGTAAGAGAATCTTAGACAGGCACAGGGTAGGGAGGGTTTAGTACTTTTTAAGGAATATATAGGTCGGTACAACATTGAGGGCTGAAGGGCCTGTACTGTACTGTTCTTTCTTTCTTTATCAGTCTTTTTTATTAATCATATTATAGGTAAATAACACATGAGGAGAATAGGAGTATATAATTATAAAGGGGGAAGATATCACGATATGATATTTTATGATCTAATATATGGTATAAGACAATAATTAACAAGTATGTTCTCATCTCATCAAACCAAATTCTTAAAAAAAAAGAAAAATCTTATTATATAAAACCTCACCTAATCTAAAAAGAAACTGGGCAGCCTATCCTGAGAATTTACTAATAAAATTTAATCATCTGGTCTTCACCAACAAAGAGAAAAGAACTAAAATATAGTCTGGAAGGGAAAATAATTCTACTAACTAAGTCATATGGAAGTAATTTATAAAAGGTCACCAACTCTCTTCAACCTTAACAGAAGCATCAACTTTCTCTAAACTTAAACATGACATAATTTGAGAGAGCCACTGAGTCAAGGTAGGTGGAGTAGAAACTTCCCATTGAAATAAAATCACTCTTCTAGCAATATAGAAAAGGCTACAACCTGATATATGGAAATGGGAACTTGTCCCCACTTCTGGAAATATAATTCCGAAAAGAGCAGTCAATGGGTCAGGTTACAAACTGATATCCAGTATAGCTGACAAAGTCTGAAAAATATCTATCCAATACCTCTCCAACATCAGGCATGACCAAAACATATGAATTTGAGAAGCCACTTCAGATTTACATCTACCACAAATAGGACTAATGTTAGAAAAAATATGGCCTAATGTGTCTTTCAACATATGAGCCCGATGTACCATTTTACACTGAATCAAAGAATGATGAGCACATATTGAAGAGGTATTAATCAATCCAAAGATCTTCTCCCTTGATTTCTCTGGAAGATGTAAATGAAGTTCCTCTTCCCAGGCCTTTTTAATTTTGACATTACAATTTGATTGCAATCTTAATAACGGATTATAAATGTTACCTATTCTTATGATAAGAGTTCAAATAAGAAAAAGTATCAACTAAATCCAGTCAGGCAATAAAATATTCAGAAAATGTTCAATTTGAAAATGTCTAAAAAATGTGATTTAGATATATTATATTTATTAGATAATTGTTCAAAAGGCATTAAACTACTATCTATAAACAAATCCGAAAAAGAGACAATTGCTTTAAATTTCCAAAAAGAGAAGGCTTGATCAATTATAGATGGTTGAAAAAAAATCAGAAGAAATAGTGCCGGAGAAAATAAAATGTTCAAGTCAAAGAACTTCCGAAATTGAAACCAAATCCATAACATATATTTAAGTATTGGGTTGCACGTATGTCTACTAATCTTAGAAAGTGTTAAAGGAAGAGCATCTTCCAATAAAGAGGCTACTGACTGTCTCTGCACGGAATTCAATGCCAAATCTACCCAATAAGGATGTTAAAATTTATCAGAATAGTAGATCCAGAAAATAAAATAAAGAATGTTAACTGCCCAATAATAGTCTAGGTAAAGCCATCCTACCATCTTCCTTTAGTTTCTGCAAATGGACCTTACTCAACCTGCGATTCTTTTAATTCCAAATATAAGAAGATGTGTTTTGTAACATATTCATTGCAATAAGTTTTGATTCTGATATGTCTTTTCTCTGGACTGATGAACGATGAGAGGAGTCTTAACAGAAGTATATAAGTTGATGAAGGGCATAGATATGGCAGGCAGCCAGCACCTTTTCCCCAGGACAACAATAGCAAATAGCAATGGACATCTGTTTATGTGAATGCAGGAAAGTTTAGAGGAGACATCAGAAAAAGTTTATATTTACACAGAGAATGGTGAGTGGGTGGGCTGCTGGTAGAAGCTGGTACAATAGAGACAGTTAAAAGACTCTAAGACAGGCACAAAGATACAAGAAAAATTGAGGGTTATGTGTGAGGAAGGGAAGGGTACATTGTTTTGCAGTAAGATTTCGTAGGTCAGCACAACATCATGGGCCGAAGGGTTTGCTCTGTGCTATAAAATTCTATATTCTATGATTCCTGATGAAGGGGTTTCAGCCACAAATGTCAACTGTTTACTGCTTTCAATCAACCCCCGAAGTTTCACAAGCATTTTGTGCTTTGTTCCAGAATCCAGCTTCTGCAGTCTATTGGTCTCTCCACCTGGTGAACACCGATTTTGTTTTGGATTCATTCATTTTTTCCGCTCTGCCGCAATTTTACGATTTAGCACAGCTGGGCCCTATGCTTGTAAAAACTGTTACCCTGAATCTTGGTTTCAGGATTATCCTTAGGATGGCTGCACCAGCCTATGCCACATCCCACCAGGCACTCTCTTCTTCGCCTTCCATCAGGCAGAAGATACACGAGTTAGTCAAGTCAAGTTTTTAGTCATCTGATTGTGCAAGTATAACCCAATGAAACAAAGTTTGTAAACACAAACCACCGGGCTCAAGGACAGTTTTATTTCTGCTGTTATTAGACACAAATCAATCTCTCATTGCCAAAAGATGTTGCCTTTGCACTGTTTTAATTATGCGTTTCTTGATACTTTGCTCATTGCACTGGACAATGAATATTTTGCTTCCTGAACACTTTTGGGTGGAAAGTAAAATTCTGAAAACCACTGTTTTAATTGTACCTCATTAACTTGTTATGTGTACTGTTACAAGATCAAACCAGCAACCACAAAGAAGGCAGATCACACAAGGGTAAAGATTAACAATTATTTTATTAACAAAAATTCACCTTCAAACTTTAATTCAAAAATCCCCCCTTTTATAACAATGCCCCCTGGTTACTCTGCACACCTCTATAACTGTTAAACTAATAAATTCCCCAGCCTAAATACAATTAAAGTCCAAGTTATATTTCCAACCAGCCCACAGGAAAACTTAGACACAAAACAAACACAAATCACATAAGACTCTCAAAACTTCGATCTCAACCGAAGCAAAGATCATAAACAAAATTCAGTTTGTTTAGTAAAGATCTTTGAGAGAGAGAGGGAGAGCACAAAATTCAAAGTTGTCTTGTGTTGCTTGCAGAGAGAGGAACCACTGGCTTGGTCCAGATCCTTCTGGTGCCTTCGGAATGTTCATCCCTTTTAAAATGCCCAACATTCTCAACTGTCCTCCAGACCATGACTCATGCTCTGGGCCTTCTTCCACCCCACAGCACCCCCCAGTGGTGGTTTATCGTCCAAGTCCAGAAATTTTTAGATCATTTTCTGCACATGCTCAGTCCGTCTCCCACTCTCTCGGCAGTCCACCTTCACCTCATATCTCTAAGGCAAACTGTCTCCTTTTAACATAAAACCAATACACAACCCAGAACTCTGTAACAGCACAGTTTAAGAACTCCAAAAAATGGGCCAATTATGATATTTCTCAAGCAAAATATTTCAGTAACAATTGGGTCTAGAGCAGTGATTCTCAACCTTCCCTTCCCACTCACCTACCCCCTTAAGTAATCTCTTACTAATCTCAGAGCACTGCTGGCATAGGGATTACTTAAGGGGGTAGGTGAGTGGGAGGGGAAGGTTGAGAATCATTACTCTCGATCCAATTGTTACTGAGACATTTTGCTGGAGAAAAATGGTCATTGGGCCGTTTCCTTTGGAGTTATGAAACCGTGCACATAACGAGTCCATGAGGGATGATTAAAACAGTGGTTTTCAAACTTTTGCTTTCCACTTACATAACTCCTTAGGCAATCCCTTACTAACCACAGAACAGCTATGGCATAGGGAATACTTCAGGTGGTATGTTAGTGGAAAGTAAAAGTTTGAAAACCACTGTTTTAATCATCCCTCATGAACTCGTTATGTGCAGGGTTTCATAACTCCAAAGGAAATGGGCCAATGACAATTCTTCTCAAGCAAAATATTTCAGTAACAATTGGGTCTAGAGCAGTGATTCTCAACCTTCCCTTCCCACTCACATCCTACCTTAAGCAATCCCTTACTAATCACAGAGCACTGATAGCATAGGGATTACTTAAGGTGGGATGTGAGTGAGAAGGGAAGATTGAGAATTACTGCTCTAATAATTTGACACCCCCAGAAAGCCCGGGTCACAACACAGGTTGAGGTCCCTGTCCATTGTGAATAAAAGCCTGTAGATCAGTGACTCAGTCTCAGCCTCTTGAGTTATTTACTGCAGAGGGGCTTTACCAGGTTGATTGCAGTGATGACGGAGTTGGCCTATGAGGAGAGATTGAGTCATCTGGGACTGTACTCACTGGAATTTAGAAGAACGAGAGGGGATCTCATAGAAACATAAAATTACGAAAGTTGTTTACTTTGGAGGGGGGGGGGGGAGTGAGACCAGAAAAAGGGGACATAGCCTCGAGATCCAGGATAGTAGATTTAGAACAGAGATGAGGAGGAACAGCTTGATGCAGAGGGTGGTGAATCTGTGGAATTCACTGCCCATTGAAACAGTAGAGGTGACCTCAGTCAAGGTTGGATAGATTTTTACTTTATAGGGGGAATTAAGGGATATGGGGATGAGACAAGTAGGTGGAGATGGGCCGATCATCAGATCAGCCATTATAATGGCGGAGCAGGCTCGACGGGCCGGACGGCCGACGCCTGCTCCCATTTATTATGTTCTTATGCTCTTGGCCTCTGAACCAAGGACGCGACTCATTGAACATGGCTGGAGATTTACAAACAGGCTGCTTTGACCCTCTGAATGTCTTCCTCGCTCTGCATTTTTTAAACTGTTCTGCTGTGGCATCTCTTCTCATAATACTTTAATACCTTCCTTACCCCATGCAAATTTATGCTGCTTAGGAGGCTGAATGGTGACAGGAACAATTCCAGGGGATTATTACAGCAGATATATTATTATTGGAAGAGCTGCTTCTACTCATTCCCTTAAACAAGTTACGTCTGTTGAATTCCTGATTTAAAATCGTTCGTGACAACGAGATTGTTGATAAATCATAAACGCTGATGAAAATGGTGGTGGTTTTTTTTCCCTCAAACAATTCGCAGGCATGCATTTAAGATGTGGTACGAAGAAAAATGACTGAATTCTAAAGTTGTCTCAAAGAGAGATCACCAGTGATCCAATTTATATTTACATCAATTAAAGTGGGATTAACACTTCTATCCTTCCTTCTCTTTATATCTGATATTTTGTTGGAAGGATAGAGTTATCTGATGATTCTCGGTTGACCTTTGGATCAGAATCCAACACATTGTCGCTCAAATTTGTCATCTCATTCAATGAGAGGGTGCTGATAGGCATCATAAGGACTTCCTTCAGTGTCCCATGACACTTCACCCACGAAACCTCTATTACCCTTTTTTTTTAAACACAAAATTGCTGGAGAAACTCGACAGGTCACACAGCGTTCTGTGCTGCAAAGGCACATCATCAACGTTTCGGACCTGAGTTTGAGCAAAACACAGGTGGGCACCTGCATAAAATGCTGGGGGATGAGCGGAGGAAGATCACAGGGTCACAGGCAAGAGGTCTTGGGTGGGAGGGCAGAAGAGAAACAAAGCTGGGAGGTGATTGGGGGAGAGCGTAGCTCTCTGAATGGAGAGGGAAAGGGTTGGGGAGATGGAGGAAAGGAGACACAGGGATAAGGAAAAAGGGAGAGAGAGAGAGAGAGAGAGAGAGAGAGAGAGAGAGAGAGAGAGAGAGAGAGAGAGAGAGAGAGAGAGAGAGCAAGAGAGAGAGAGAGAGAGAGAGAGAGAGAAAGAGCCAGGGCAAGGAAAAGGCCTAACAGAATGTGGAGAAGTCAGTGTTAATAACATCTGTTTGGAGAGTGCACAGACAGAATATTAGCTGTTGTTCTTCCAATTTGTGAGTGCTCTCGGTTTGGCAGTGAAAGCTGGCATGGACAAACGTGGGAGTGGGGTGTATGGAAATAGAGTGCTAGTGATACACTTGACCACTAGAGGGAGTCAGAGGTGAATGCTGCACCTCGGGTAAGACACAAACATTGACTGTACTGTGAGGGCATAAGTTTTAAATAAAATATTGTTGATATAAAAGAAACCAAGTTTCTTTGTTCCCAAAATAAACATAACATGGTACTAGGAGTGTGTGTCAGTCAGTATCAGCAGGAAAAATGGAGAGTGTAAATAATCCAGATGCTGTGAATTGGACTGGGAATGCTGGCCACAAGTGACGGTTGTTCAAACAACAATTATTGCTGTATCTACAAGTCACTGGACTCGATAGCAAGGAAGATTGCATTGCTTCTCACTGTGGTCAGTCCACAAGCATTAGAGGCTTTCAACACATTTGTTTTTGCAGAGGCAAAAAACGAGGGTAAGTTCAACAAGGGTTTGAAGATGTTTGATGGACACTGGTCACAAAAGAAAAATGAGATGCTTGAGAGGTATGTGTTTTATGTACACATCAGATGCAGGAAAAGAGCTTTGATAAGTCCTTAATGGATTGAACCTAAAAGCAAGAACATGTAATTTTGGATTGCTGCAAGATTCAATCATCCGTGATCAAATTGTGTTCAGGATTATTGATAAGAAAGTAAGAGAGAGATTGCTGTGAGAAACAGACTTACCTTATCTGGAACTGTGAAGATATGCCATGCTAGTGAATTTGTTTTGCAGCATGCAAATAAGTATGGTGAGAGTAAAAAGCCAGTGAAAATGAAGTCATAGCTGAAGCCATTGTGTCTGGACACACATAAACAAAGAACAAGATATAGGAAACAACAAAAAGCCAGAGAGACATTCAGTTGGAATCGATGTCGTACTCAACCTGCATCGAAACAATGGAAAAGTCTGTAATAAATGCAAAGGGCAGAATCATTATGCAAAGCAATGTTTTTTTTCCAAAGGGAAACAAAACAGGGATGAAATTACAAGTGAGAGGCCAGTACAAAGTTTTTCACCAAATTGGATACATCCCAGTACTTCTGGCAATTAAGATTGCATGAAGCACAAAAACTGTGCATTTAATGCACCATTTCGCCGATATGTCTGAGGATGCCTTTTGGAATTTCCTCAGCTCCAGAAGTGTTCCACAGGACAATGGAGCACATCAGAGAAGGCATAAAAGGGATATGTATGTGCATGGGTAACATGATCTTATGGGGATCCACACAGGAACAACACAATGAAAGACACATCAAAGTGCAACAACTCATCCATAAGTATGGATTAAAGTTAAACGGAGAAATAAATGTCAGTTTGGAGTGAAGGAAATCACCTTTCTGAGAGATAAACTGTCAGAGGCAGGTGTGGAGCCAGTCAAGAGCAAGATTAAAGCAATTTTAGAGATGCCCAGACCCACTGACAAAAATGGCATATTTAGAGAGCTGGGAATCATACCCATCCTGTCTTCCAAAACAATGTACTGTTACAAGTCCAGAGGACCCCAAAACCAAGAAGCAATAGATATTCACCAAGACAAATGGTTACTTAAACAAAAGTTGCTTTTAATTATCTTTAAATATGAAAAACAGGAACTTTAACTTAGTAGTATTAACTTAACCCCCTTCTAATTCTATGTATGTAATGTGCATATAAGTTCAGGAAAGTACCTCGATTCACAGTCCAATCTCACTTCTCACTCCTCCAAGTTCACTGGTATCAAGCAATTCACAATGCACAGAATTTAACATTTATGAATTTTCACCAGGCTCTGATGCTTGAAGGTAAGTGGTTACCACTCAGGAAGGTTCTCATTGGTTTCAGAGAGACTGATTCCTTCTGATCAGCCACTTCAGTGTCCTGCCAAAGAAACTTGCCCCATCATAGGTTTTCCAAATGATAACCTCTTCTTCCAGGTTACCACAGAGTTCCTCTTGTTTCCCTTATTTCAGGAGAAACACTCTAGCCACCCATTTCCTCTTGTAAGGACCCCAAAAGTTTTCAACAGGTTGAACTCAGATCTCACAACCTGTCTTCAAAATGGGGTGTCAAAAACTGCCAGCTGACCATGTTGTAACTTCCAAAAGCTGCTGCAGAACTACTCTCTCACTCTCTCTAAAAGAGAAATCCTTTTTTTTTAACTTTTTCTCTGCTTGTAAAAACCAGAACACCTCCCCAAGGCTCAAAAACCCAATCCTTCAACGATTTTATCAGCACTTTGATCCTAGACTGTTCATTTTCACCTGCCCTTTGAAATTCCTTCTAAAGCAATTTCATTGTCTTTGCAAAGGCCCTGGGGCCTCACTTTCAGCAAAGTTTTAAATGAGATGTCTTTTGTGAAGTGTTTGTGAAGTGACCTACACTCTAAACCCCTACAACCTATCTCTTTTAAAGTCATATTTATATATATTATATAATAGTACCTAAGGAGTTTGTTACATGACAAATGTGAATTCAAGTGGACAGACAATGACGAGGAAGAATGGCGACGACTGAAGACCATTCGAACTACAGAACCAGTACGTTTGATGTTGTTTGAGGCATCAGGAAGGAAAAAAATATTTACTGATCCCTCGAAAGATGGAATATATGCCATACTACTTCAGACTGTGGGAGAAGATTAGAGGTCAGTCATAAACACTTCAAGGATAATGACCACATCTGAATGTCGATATGCAAGGATAGAGAGTGTCTAGGTCTGGTCTATGGATTCAAGAAATTCCACAGTTATTTTTATAATCCACCAACATTTATGGCAGAGACAGACCACAATAGCGGTTATCAAGAAAAACCTCAATGAAATGTCACCACAAATCCAAAGATTGATGATGAAGCTACAACGTTATGTCTTTGAATTGGTGTACACACCAGGGAAACATATTGTGTTACCTGCATTATCCAGGGCAACGACACAGAGTGAAGCACACAATGAGAGTTCCACAGACACTGATGTGACTCACCTCGTGAACCTGATCACCGAATCTCTTCCTGTATCTGACATGAAATCTAATCAGATCACAGCTGAAACAGGAAAGGACACAGTTCTACAGAAGGATAGCCTAGAGGTGATTGTCAGCCATACTACATCAGAGATGAGCTGGGTGTGGTCAATGGGCTTCTACTCAGACAGAGCAGAATTATCATTCCTCAATTACTGCGACAAGAGATGCTGAAAAAGTTTGATGAGAAGGATCTTGGAATGGAAAAATGCAAGAGGAGGGACAGAACTGCTATTCATTGACAGAATGACTTCAAGCTGTGAGACCTTGTCTGAAACATTACGCAGAGCAGACAAAGGAACCCATGATCATAACGGACTTATCAGTGGAACCATGGCAGAAAGTTGGGATTGATCTTTTCAACGTGGATGGAAAGAATTATAATTGACTATCTGTCAAACGATCCTGAGATGGCGCTGCTTCCTAGCATGTCTGCTGCTTGAGTGATAAAATACATGAAACTGATTTTTGCAAGACAAGGAGTTCCTCAAATCACAATGACAATGGACCTTTCTACCCCAGTGATCTTCTCAGCAATTTGATTGATCCTCTGTATTGATTTTGGATCCGATGCTTTGCAGCAACTGTCCCCATACAGTGATGCAGCCGGACAGGATGCTCTCAATTTTTCCCCTGTAAGATCTTGTCAAGACGAGGAGCCGGTATCTTTGGCCTCCTCAACCTCCTTAGGATTTGTATGTGTTGCACCTTCGTGACTAATGAGGAGGTGTTGTGGGTCCTGGATCTAAATTGGTGATGAATTGATGCAATAAAAGTGCAGCAACACCTCTACTTCCTCAGTAGCCAAGAAGAAAGTTGACTGACCACTGGTATCCCGTAACAACTTTACAGTCACGTGATTGGAAGCATCCAAATACGGTGCATCACTGTATGGTACGGGAACGATGACGGGGATCAGGAAATGGAGTTGAGTCACAGTCAGATCAGGCAGGATCTTATTGAATGATCGAGCTTGCTTCTGCTCCCAAAGTGCAGCCTCAATGTCCTGCCATTCGTGCACCATGCCCATAGGTTCAGGATCTCTAGTCTTTCAAAATGAACTGGGGCAGAAGTGTTGAGCTAATGGCCAAGGAGGGCAGCAGACCAACCAAGGCTTCGTTCAAGAGCTGTAGAAGGCAGAGCTCCCGAGCATTACTGAAAGCATCAGTCACACTCAATGGGCCCTGTTCATCAGAAATGTTTGTGATGGCTCTCTAATTAGCTGAACAGTGTGACAGTCTATTCTCAGAGAACACATTCTTTTTTTTTCACACCATAAATCACATTAGTCATGATACACACTTTTTCCTTTTCACACATATACAGTGACATTTTCTCCCCCCCCCCCCCCTCCCTCCTCCCAACCCCCCCTCCCACCCCCCCCCCCCCTATCCATTTAAGGTATACAATCTAGGATACATTAAACCAGTCAGACAATGTTGTCACTCAACAAAAATACACCAGAAATTCTACTGAGTCCATTCTTTTCTTTCCTTCTCCTTCCATCAACTTAGGTAATGATTGTCCCCGGTAGGTTTTCGCTATTGTATTGAATGTAAGGCTCCCATATTTGTTCGAATATTTCAATATTATTTCTTAAACTATAGAGAACACATTCTCAAGGTTGACAGAGCTAGGGAGTGATGAAGGGAGAGAGCTGACTTAATAGATTAGGCAGGGCTTGGATCGGGTGGAGAGCCGGCACCTTTTTCCCAGGGTGACAATATAAATACCAGAGATTATTTGTTTAAGGTGAGTGGAGGAAAGTTTAAGAGAGATGTCAGAGGTACGTTTTTACACAGAGAGTGGAATGCATTGCCGTGGGTGATGGTGGAGGCTGGTCCAATGGAGACATTCAAAAGATTCTTAGTCAGGCACATGGATGTTAGAAAAACAGAGGGTTATGGGTGTGATGGAGGGAAAGATTAGATGTTGTGGTTTCCACAGGTCAGTAAAGCATCCTGGGCTGAAGGGCCTTTACTCTACTGTAATATTCTATGTACTATGGTCTGACTCTCCCGCCAAAAGGTCTGAACGCTGTTACAATAGTTGGATTAAGAAATGCAAGTCTAATTTATTGGAATAAAGCTCATTATAAAAGCCTCAGTTTGTTCATTTTTCAATATTTTACTTCCTCTCACTATTTTACTTTTAACAGCATCTATTTTCTCAATATTCGTCTGTGGAACTGCTATGGGTGCCTTCGTCCTTCAGCTGTAGTGCCAGCTCGGAGTATTTCTGTCAGCCAGTGGCCAAGTCACGAGCAAACCATCACACCAGAAAACCGTCGCTCCAGAGAGAAACCAACGTGGGTAAGGGTGCAACCTCCACTCCAGGCGGATGAGAGGATGAGCCCGGGTTACTGGAGGCAGCTGAATTGCCTGCCACCCCACCTTTTCCCTTGCAGGTGGACTCATGAGTCTGGACATCAGTTAAGAATGGACACAAGAACAGGAACTGGGTCAACACGGTTCATGTAGTGGTTAACACCATGCACCAATGACTTGGATTTGAATTCAGCACTGCCTGTAGGGAGTTTGAACATTCTCCCTGTGACCTGCGTGGGTTTCCTCCAAGTACTCTGTTTCTCTCCCAGCCTCCAAAATTGTGCAGGGTTTGTGGGTCAATTGATGTATTTGGGTGGCACAGGCTCATGGGCGGGAGAGGTTTATTCCCTTGCTGCATGTCTAAATTTAAAATTAAACACCCAGGATAATCCTGCCCCAACAAAGTGAAACACAAATGTCTGCAGACACTGTGATTGTTGTTAAAAACACAGAAATGCTTGAGGAACTCAGCAGGTCTCGCAGCATCCACAGGAGGTAAAGATACATAATCGATGTTTCAGGCCTGAGTCCTTCTTTGAGGTAGGAATAAAAAGCAGGAAGGCAGCAGAATTAAAAGGTTTGGACAAAAGAAAGAAAAGGCAGGGGGCGGAGCACAGAACAAAAGGTGATCATTGGACATGGAGAGGACATGGTCGGAGAGTTTGCAACCAGCAGGGATTGCAGAAGGGGAGCAGCGAGAGAGGCTCTCTCAGAACTCCCCTCAAAGAGAGGAGGAGAACTTTGTTAGGGTGGGCATCCCTGTTTGCAGATGCTGTGATTGTGGTAAAAGCACAGTGATGCCGGAGGAACTCAGCAGGTCTCTCAGCATCTAACCAATGCTTTGGGCCTGAGCCCTTCCTCAAGTTATGAGCAAACAACAGGCAAGCACCTGAATTAAAAGTCTGACAAGAAGGAAAGGAAGGGCAGGGGAGGAGTACAGGCCAACAACAAGAAGTGATACACTGGGCAACAATTTTTTTTTGGAAAGGTTTGCTTCCTGAAATAAAAACTGGGATTTATGATGGACAACATCAAGCTGAACACAAAGATCATTTGAGATTTGTTGTATCACGTAGGAAGACGGGGAAACATTAAATTAACTTTTATTGTATTTACAGCATGGAAACAGGCCATATCAGCCCTTTGAGTCCGCACCAGTTCACTTGAACAACTCCACTAGTTCCCCCTCCCACTCTCCGCCCATAACCCTCTAACTCCCTCATATCTATGTACACATCCAACCTTCTCTTAAATGACAGAAAAAGACCCTGCCTCAACTATCTCCTCTGGAAGATCTTTCCATTCTGCCACCACTCTCTGAGTGAAGAAGCATCCTCTAACATTTCTCCTAAGGTTTTGCCCCCTTACCCTTAACTTATGTCCTCTTGTTCCGACCTCCCCTGCCCTCAGGAGAAAGAGGCTACTCACGTCCAGCCTATCTATTCCCTTCATAATCTTAAATACCTCTATCAAATCCCCCCTCAACTGTATGTGTTCCAATGAATAAAGTCCTAGTCTCCTTAATCTAGATGTTGTAAGCCAGGAAATATCCTTGTAAATCTTCTCTGCTCACTACACTATTGCCTGAGGAACAAGTGCATCAACATCCTTCCAATGTATATCAATCTAATGTACAGCATCTGTATATGTGAGCTGCTTTTTATGGCCTGTCAGGATCTATCCTAACTAAGCATGAACAGGCCTAAGACAACATTTGAATAGCACCTCCACTGAGTGCATTCCCAGGCATACTTGGACTGACCATAACTGCTTGGTTTGTGAGCGATATGCTGGCTGACTTAAAATATGACAGGAATCACAAAATAGGTTATTTTTTTTAAAAAAGTACATCTTAGGAACATTTTAAGGTGATTTTTGTGATCATCAGCCCTAACATCCATAAAATACATCCAAAGTGTTCTAGAAGCAAACTCTTTGTTCTCCGTCAATAATCGGACATGGCCAAAGAGCTTGAGAACAGCAGTCCTTCCCAACGCTTCATATCACACACCACTCCACCGCAACGTGTGCTCTCTCCAGACCATCTATACCAGTGGTTCTCAACCTTTTTCTTTCCACTCACCTATCATTTTAAGTAATCCCTAAGCCATTGTTGCTCGGTGATTAGTAAGAGATTGCTTAAGGTGGAAGAAAATGCTTGAAAACCACTGTTTTGATCGTACCTCATGGACTCGTTATGTGCACGGTTTCAGAACTCCAAAGGAAATGGGCCAATGACAATTTTTCCTCAAGTAAAGTATTTCAGTAACAATTGGGTCTAGAGCAGTGATTCTCAACCTTCCCTTCCCACTCTCATCCCACCTTAAGCAATCCCTTACTAATCACAGAGCACCGATGGCCTAGGGACTATTTAAAGTGGAGTGTGAGTGGAGAGAAAAAGGTTCAGAACCGGAACGAATGTGTAGAAGTAATGCAGCTCATCTGAAATCTTGGACTTTTTCATCGAGGATCAGAATTTAAATAAGGACATTAAAAGTGCCTCGTTCGGCCACAAGTTGGTTAATTGACTTGTTAACTGACAAGCTAGAGACAATAAGATATAGACAAGGATTAGGGATCAGTTTATGGGTGACAAATGAATTACTGGGGAATAGAGCTGCAATTTTATCTACCACTTATAGCTGAAAGGCTAAATGAAGGTGGAAAGTATTTGAATTTTAAACACATCCATTCCGCCTTTGAACAATGAAATAAAGATGGAAATGGTTTTGGTTGAACTGATTGAAGACTCAGAAAGCAATCTTGCATCTCCACCATAACTCAAAAGAGAGCCATGGCCACGGGTTAGGTTTGAATCCATGATGAATACATTTCTCTTCAAAAGGTAAGTGTTTCAGATCACATCTAGAAATTACTGATGAGGTAACTGGAGTAATGAGAATTTCCTTTGCCTTCATCTTACTGGAATTAATTATGCACTTTTATTTCAGTAAAATTGAACCAAGCAGCAACTGGAGTATTGGACAGGTTATTAACTTGGCCTATCCAGTGTTTGTGAATCATCCATACCTTTCAAGTTACCAAGACATTATAAAGGTGATTTATAGGTAATAGTTGGCTTGTGGCTTGTTGCTCATTGATGCAGGTGACAGATATATGTGGATAGTAATTGGCTGTGCAAAGCAAATGCTACAACTCCATCTGAAGCCAAGAGTTGGACGGTTCTGGTCACCAAACCACAGGAAGTTTGTGATGGCACTGGAGCAAAAATAAACGAACCTGCTGGAAAATCTCAAGAGGGTTGAGCAGGGAGAGTGGGAAAAAAGGAATGGCCAATGTTTTCGGGGAGCCAGACAAAGGAAGAGAGAGAGAGAGAGAGAGAGAGAGAGAGAGAGAGAGAGAGAGAGAGAGAGAGAGAGAGAGAGAGGAAGGATAAAATAAAGTAGGGGACAAATGGAGGAAGATGAATTATATAGGGTTAAAAAGAGAGTTTGGGCTACCAGATAAGATCCAGATTTAAGCATTTGCAGCCTCTTGGGCTGACACTTTAGTGATGGGCAGAAAGGATTAGTGAGGATGGTACTGGGACTGCCGAATTATAGTGAAGGGTCATGATGATGGTCTAAACAAAGCTTGTTGCATTGGGATCAAAATTGTCACATTTATTGTCATCTGATTAACAAGTACAGTCCAACGAAACAGTATTCTCCGGTCCTCGGTGCAAACCACATAGACACACAACCAGACATAACGCGCATACAGACAGACAATACATATGCAGGACAAGTATTAAAAAATACAAATAAATAATAAATGTTGTTTAACAAATATGAGAGTCTCGGAGGGTTACTGTGAGCAGTTCCTTTGGTCGTTCAGCATTCTCACTGCCCGTGGGAAGAAGCTGTTCCTCAGCCTGGTGGTTCTGGCTCTGATCCTCCTGTATCTCCTTCCCGAGGGGAGCAGCTGAAAGATGCTGTGTGCAGTGTATAACGGGTCCTCAATGATTTTGTGCTCCCTTTTAAGATCCCAATAGATCACGTTGATGGGGGAGAGGAAGACTCCAGTAATCCTCTCTGCCATGCTGATGCTCATGTGGATTGACCTCCATCGACGCTAAGGCCAATTTAATTTGAGGTGAACTAAATTATGGGAAGGCCACTGAGAAAGTAAAAGGAAGGCTTTGTTTCCTTCATCTGTAAGCTCCCTGCAGCAAAAAAAAAACAGCTGGAGAAACTCAACAGATCAGTCAGCACCTAAGGAGGGAAATGGACCGTCAATGTTTTATCTAAGACAACTCTCAGTCCTGGCGTTGTAAGGAAAGGCAGGATGGGTAGGTATTTGGAGAGGGTGCAAAGGAGATTTACCAGGATGATTCCTGGATTGGGAAAGAAGTCTTATGAAGCAAGGTTAGCAGAGCTGGAATTTTTTCTCTTTGGAGCGTAGAAGGATGAGAGGAGATATGGTAGAGGTCTAGAATATGCTGAGACAGCCAATGCCTGTTTCCCAGAGCAGGATCAGCAAACACCAGAGGACATATGTACAAAGTTAAGGGTGGGATATTTATGTGCGCCTGGAATGCCTTCTTGGGGATGGTGGTGGATGCTGGAACGGTAGGGGCATTTAGGAGACTCTTAGACAGATACATGAATGAAAGAAAAATTGAGGGCTATAGAGTAGAGAGGGTTTAGTACTTTGTTTTCCAGAAGGAATATATGGGTCATCACAACATCGAAGGCTGAAGGGCCTATACTGTGCTGTATTGTTCTATTCCCTTCCTGGAGTGCAGGAAGGTGACCTTATTAAGGTTCATAAAATCATGAGGGGCTGAGATAAGGTGAATAGTCACAGCCTTTTCCCCAGGGTAGGGAAATCAAAATCTAGGGGGCGTAAGTTTGTGGTGAGAACATACAAGGTAGAACATATGAGACAGTACAGACCTTTTGGCCCACGATGCTGCGCCCATCTATATGTACCAAAAAAAACATGACCCTCTCTACTTCACAACCCTCTATTTTTCTTTTATCTGTGACTATCTATGAGTCTCTTAAGTGCCCTGAATGTTTCATCTTCCATCACCACCACTGGCAATGTATTCCAGGTCCCCATAACTCTCTGTGAAAAGAACTTACCCCTGATGTCTCCCCTAAACCTTTCACTTTGTACAGATGTCCTCTGGTGTTTGATACTCCTGCCCTGGGACAAAGGTGCTGATTGTCTACCTTATCTATGCCTCTCAGAATCTTGCAGACCTCTATTGTGTCTCATCTCATCCTTCGCTCCAAAGAGACAAGTCCCTGCTCTGTCAACCTTGCTCTAAGTGAACGCAGAGAAGAACATCTGCAGATGCTGAGATTGTCATAAAAACACGCAGAAATGCTGGAGGAACTCATTGTGTCCATAGGAGATAAAGATATATTACCAAAGTTTCAGGCCTGAGCCAATTAAGATGCCTGTTTCTACCTTGAAGAATGGCTCAGACCTGAAACATCAGTAATGGATCTTTACCTCCTGTGGACACTGAGAGACCAATGGAGTTCTTCCAGCATTTCTGTGTTTTTACTTCAGATAACGTGTTCTTTGATCCAAGCAACATCCTTTTCAATTGCCTCTGAACCCTCTCCAAAGCACCTACTTCCTTCCTATAATGAGGCAATGGGGTTAGTAGAATTATTGGTCACATGGGTATATTTGGGGAGAACAGGCTCATGTGCCAGGTGGGCCCATTATCACACTGTGCATCTAAATTAAAACAAGCACATTTTTCAACCACTGATGCTCTTGAACTGGCTGAGTTCCTCCAGTGGACTGCTTTCCGTTCATTCACCAGAAGGACAGTTGTGGTTGAAGATAGCTGCTCATCACCGTTTTCCAAGGAGCAACAGGGACAGCCAATAAATGCTGGCCTTGACCGGGCTGGAAAAATGAAGGTTTCTGAGGGATTGTTGTTCAATTTGATTGGCAATGTTCCTGTTGTTGCACATCCTATTCATTTTTTTTCCAGGAACAGTTATCAGATATCTTTAGAGTGAAACATGAAAGTCTGCAGATGCTGTGATTGTAGTAAAAACACCCAGAAATGCTGGAGGACTCAGCCAGTCTCATAGCATCAATAGGAGGTAAAAAAATATATCACTAACCTTTCAGGCCTGAGCCCTTAAAGAAGCGTTACAAGCCTACAGGACCCATAAACCCAGCAGCAATAGATATTCACCAAGACAAGTGGTTACTTAAACAAAAGATGTTTTTAATTTTCTTTAAACATAAAAACAGAATCAAACTTTAACTTATTACTATTAACTTAACCCCCTTCTAATTCTAAGTGCACGTGTATGTAATGTGCATAAGTTCAGAAAAGTTATTTGATTCACAGTCAAATCTCACTTCTCACTCCTCCAAGTTCACCGGTATCAGGCAATTCTTACAGTGTGCTTAAAGGTAATTAGTTACTGCCCAGAAAGGTTCTTGTTGGTTTCAGAGAGAAATTTGTTGCTCGTTGGACACACACAAACTGATTTCCTCCGATCAGCCACTTCAGTGTCTTGCCAAAGAAACTTTCCCCATCAGGGTTTTCCAAGTGATAGCTTCTTCTTCTGCAGGTCACCACAGAGTTCCTTTTGCTTCCCTTATTTCAGGTGAAACACTCTAGCCAGCCATTTCCTCTTGTAAGGACCACAAGGGTTTTCAACAGGCTGAACTCAGAACTCAGAACCCATCTTCAAAATGGGGTTTTTCAACAAGCTTGCCAGCTGGCCAATTTGCAGCCTCAACTGCTGCTATAGGATTGACTTCTCTCTCTCTCTCTCTATCTCTCTCTCTCTCTCTCTCTCTCTCTCTCTCTCTCTCTCTCTCTCTGCTTCTAAAAAACAAAAAAAAACCTCTCCCAAAGCTCCAAACCCAATCTTTGAAAGATCTTATCAGTACTTTTGAGCCTGGACTTTATTCCCCATAGATCACCATTCTTCATTGCTTCTGCAAAGCCAACTGGGTCCTCAACCCCTGGCTTCATCAAAGCTTTTGCATTTTAAATGAGATGTCTTTTGTGAAGTATTACTCTATTTGTGAAATGACCTACACTCGAGATGGCAGAGGTCGACAGCATCGAGTCCACGCTGCTGAAGATCCAGCTGCGCTGGGTGGGTCACGTCTCCAGAATGGAGGACCATCGCCTTCCCAAGATCGTGTTATATGGCGAGCTCTCCACTGGCCACTGTGACAGAGGTGCACCAAAGAAAAGGTACAAGGACTTCCTAAAGAAATCTCTTGGTGCCTGCCACATTGACCACCGCCAGTGGGCTGATGTCGCTTCAAACCGTGCATCTTGGCGCCTCACAGTTTGGCGGGCAGCAACCTCCTTTGAAGAAGACCGCAGAGCCCACCTCACTGACAAAAGGCAAAGGAGGAAAAACCCAACACCCAACCCCAACCAACCAATTTTCCCCTGCAACCACTGCAACCGTGTCTGCCTGTCCCGCATCGGACTTGTCAGCCACAAACGAGCCTGCAGCTGACGTGGACATTTACCCCCTCCATAAATCTTCGTCCGCGAAGCCAAGCCAAAGAAAGAAACCCCCACAATCTATCTCTTTTAAAGACATCGTTATCCACAACCATACTAAACAAATAAATAAATAAATATTGTTTTGTACAATTGAGAGTCTCGGGTGGTTAGTGCAAGCAGCTCCTTTGGTCGTTCAGCATTCTCACTGCCCTTGGGAAGAAGTTGCTTCTCAGTCTGGTGGTACTGATACTCTTGTATCTTTTTCCCTGACAGGAGCAGTTGAAAGATGCTATGTGCAGGGTGGAAGTTGTTCTCAATGATTTTGCGCTCTCTTTTCAGGCCACAATCCTGATAGATGGGAGTGGGGGGGAGAGGGAAGGAGACTTCACTGATCCTTTCCACCACGCTTATGATCTTGTGGATGGACCTCTGATCCATTGCTCTGCAGCAACCATACCACACTGTGATACATCCGGCTAGGGCACTATCGATTCAGCTCCTATAGAATGTTGACATAATGGTGCCCGCTTCAGTCTTCTCAGGAAGGGCAGTGGCTGTTGCACCTTCATGACAAGTGAGGAGATGTTGAGTGTCCATGATAGGTCACTAGTTAAGTGACCTCCAAGGAACTTGCTGCTCTCCACTCTCTCCACTACAGAGTTGTTGATGTTTAGTGGAGGGTGGTCATTTTTGGTCCTCCTGAAATCCATGAGCATCTCCTTTGTCCACGTTGAGACTCAGTTTGTTATTCTCACACTACATCACAAGATCTCCACCTCTTCTTTATAGTGCAGCTCATTGTTGTTGCTGATGAAGCCAAGTACTGTTGTGTCATCCGAATGGTGATGAGAGAGAAGGTGTGGGCACAAGTAGAGTGGTCACAAGGGTAGACTATCTTTACACCATTGTGTTCCATTCAAGTTGCCCCTTTCTGAAGCAAGAGCAATAAAAAGAAGGGTGGGATGGTTAGCAAAAACCTGCTACAGCACCTGCAACCGACTGTAAGGAGTTTGTACATTCTCCCCGCATCTGTGTGAGTTTCCTCCGGGCGCTCAGTTTCCTCCCACCATTCAAAATGTATGTGGGTTGTCGGTCAATTGGGTGTAATTGTGCAGCACAGGGTCGTGGGCCAAAAGGGCCCATTACCGTGCTGCATGTCTAAATAAATCTTAATTTTTGGGGGCGTGGCAAGATGGCGTAGAGTCTAGACGTGCAATCTCGACCTCTCTGGCCAGACTTTTAAATACCTGCGTTTTAGCCCTTTGTTTTCAAGTTTAAACTTTTTAAATTTTAGTTTAAAGTATTAAGGAATTATTATGGCCACTAATAGTAAAAAGATTAAACCTCAAGTTCAAAAGAAGTTACATTTTCGAAGTGCTGAAGATTTGGAGGCTAGACGACCTGATACAGCCCCAGGCTCAATCTCTTCATTGTCTAAACCCCAAAGATCGCCTGTGGGGGTTGAAAAAAAATCTACTCCTCACCAAATGAAGGATGGCGCTGGAATTACTCGTTCTCCCGAAGAAGGTGCGTGTTCCCAAGAAGTGGACCCCGATTTGGAAAGCCTTTTGATTTCAATGGAGGGAGCACGCAGGAAGACGACTCCATTGTTGGAAATGCATCAGGTAGCATTTCAATCTGAAGAAATCCTTTTTCTTCGCGAATTGATGAGAAAACAACGAGATACGGGGGGAGACCAGCGGCGACCCCCTGAGGAAGTCGGGGTGCCGTCGCTGGGAGTCCAGACCCGCAGTAAAACTTTTAAAATGCCTTCTGTTGAGTTGGAGCAGGAGCTGCAGTTACCTTGTTCTGCCACCATGTCAGAGAGAGCAGAGCTGAGCTTTACTGATTCACAGTATATGCAATTGAATGCAATTATTCAAGCTCTTATAAAACCTGGAATGGATTTGTTGACATCTCAAATGAATGAAATGGTTCAAATGAATGCTGGTATGAGTTCAGAATTAAATATGGTTAAGACACGTGTGGATGCATCTTATGAAGAATTTTTAAAAATTCAGACTGCTTTTTTGGACTGTAAACAACAAGTGACTTCTAACACAGAAAAAGTGTTGAAGGTGGAAAATCAGTCATAGAATTGGGAGATCGTGAGAAGGAGCTAGAAAGAAAAATAGATTATTGGAAAATCAAAGCAGAAGGAATAATGTGAAAATTGTTGGTTTGCCATAAGATATAGAAGGACAAGATCCTCTTCGTTTCTTTAAAGACTGGAATCCCGCAAATATTAGGGCAAGAATTTTTCTCTAGGGGATTGGCACTGGAAAGAGCCCATAGAGCTTTCAGAAGAATACCCTCAGCTGGTCAACCACCGAGACCGGTAATAATTCAATGTCTGAGTTATTTGGATAGAGAAGCAATACTTCGACTTGCAGTACAAAATGTAAGACAACAACAAACCCCATTATTGATTCAGAATAGCAGAGTCTTTTTTTATCCTGATCTGAGTCAAGAAGGTCATTCAACGTCGATGTCGATTTAATCCAGTTAAAGAAGTTTTGTGGCGTAAAGGTTAAAAGTCTATTTTTCGCTACCCGGCAGTGTTAAAGGTGTTTTAAGGAGACTATCAATTTCGGTTTTTTGAGACTGATCATGAAGCAATGATTTTTGCTGACTCATTGCCGGATATAAGAGGACAAAGACGTAGTCCACCATTATCTCCTAAAGGAAAATTTGGTAGCTTTGGAAACGGAAGAAATGGCAGAAATGGGGAAAACGGGAATGGAAAGAGTCCACCTCCTTCCGAAATGGGATCTTCGAGATTGGAATCTTCTGTATGAAAAGAAGAATTTTCTTATTCCATTTTTTCTTTTGTTATTATGATACTTGGATGTTACTGACTGTTTGGCTGGGGAGGGAGAGATTTGCACTAAGTTCTTTACTCGTCATCACCCACACCCAATTTTTGTTTAGAGGATGACTACCTTTTGGTAGTTTCTTTGGGGGATTTTCTTTTTTTTTTCTTTTTTCTTTTTTTTAGTTTTTAATTTGTGATTTTTTTAATTGGAAGGCCTATATACGTTGATTTAAGTTTTTATATGAAGATATTATTGGTATTTAGTAATAATAGTAGATATGTCAAAGTTGAGGTTTGCTACTTTTAATGTTTGAGGATTAAATAGTGCGATTAAACGACAGCGAGTCTTGGCGTATTTAAAAAAAATGAAAATTGATATTGCCTTTTTACAAGAAAGACATTTGAATGTGAAAGAAAGCGTGAAATTAAAAAGGGACTGGGTCGGCCATATATATTCTTCTTCATTTAATTCTAGAGCTAAAGGTGTAGCATTTATGATACATAAAATTTATCTTTTGAATTACAATCAATGGAAGAAAAGGCAGGATGTATTCTTAAATTGAATTGGAAGATTTTTAGTGAATTTTGGACTTAACCTAATATTTATGCTCCAAATGCAGATGATAAAGTATTTATTTTGGATGCATTTTTATGTTTGGGTCAAGCTAATGATAATATTTTAGTTGGTGGTGATTTTAATTGTGTTTTGGAAACTTTATTAGATAAATCTCTGAAGAAAGTTAAAAAATCCAAGGTGGCAATCCAGGTCCAAGCATTGATGAAAGATCTTAATTTAGTAGATATTTGGAGACGTCTTAATCTGACAGAGAAAGATTTTTCCTTTTATTCATCTAGACATGAATCGTTTTCAAGGATTGACTTCTTTTTAGTATCAGCACATTTACAAGGGAAAATACAACAAGTGGAATATAAAAGTAGGGTGATTTCATATCATTCTCTGTTATATTTTACATATGAAATTTCTGAGAAAATTCAAATAGCTTATCGTTGGAGATTTAATACAATGTTGTTAAAAATATGGAATTTATTGATTTTTTTGAAAAAACAAATTAATTTTTTTTGAAAGAAAATTCTAATTCTGTTCAAAGTTAGTTTGTATTATGGGATGCTAAGAAAGCCTATTTGAGAGGACAAATCTTTCTGAAATTCCTTTTCTAACTCATCGATCTGTTTCTCTAATTCAAGACTCTGATTTAATCGATTCTTTTTTATTTTAGAAGTATAACTAGAGACTTGAATTAGAGAAAAAGATCGATGAGTTAGAAAAGGAATTTCAGAAAGATGCTACAGAAGATCAGAAAATAGAATTATCTAGGCTGAAATTGAAATATAATACTTTGCAATCTTAACAATTTGAATGTGTGATAATAGGACTCAACAACGGTATTATGAATGGGGAGAGAAAGCACATAAGGTATTGGCGTGGCAATTAAAGAAAGAACAGATATCAAGGATTATTAATGCTGTTACATGGAATTCTCTTATTACTTATAAAACTCGTGAGATTAATGATGAATTTTATTCATTTTATAAAAAGTTATATACATCTGAAGGAAAACAGGAAACTGGATCGATTGATCTTTTTTTATCACAGTTGAATTTACCGATATTAGAGGATGCAGATATACAGGAGTTAGAAGAACCATTTATTGATTTGGAAATTAAAATGGCTATACTGGAAATGCAAAATGGTAAATCGCCTGGTGATGATGGATTTTCGGTTGAATTTTATAAATTTTTTTATGATGATTTATCTACAGTGTTTGGGGATGTATTAAGACAAGTTGAAGAACATTATGAATTACCTAAGTCTTGTTCTAGTGCTTTAATTACAGTAATTCCTAAAAAAGATAGAGATCCTTTGAAAGTATCTTCATACAGACCAATTTCATTGTAAAATGTAGATTATAAAATTAATTCTCTAAAATATTAGCGAATAGATTGGCTAAATTTTTACCAAAGTTGATTAATATTGATCAAACAGGTTTTATAAAGAATAGATATGCTTCAGATAACATTTTGCGTGTGATTTGTTTGATTAATAGATTTTGACAATCTTTAGATCATCCGATGGTGATATCCTTAGATGCAGAAAAAGCATTTGATAGAGTTGAATGGAATTTTTTGTTTAAAGTTTTGGAGAAATTTAAGTTTGGTCCTTTTTTTATTGGTTGGATTAGGGCTCTATATAGTAAACAGATAGGTAGAGTATTGACAAATGGTTTGATTTCTGAATCTTTTAAGTTAACTCAATCAAATCATCAAGGTTGTCCTTTATCACCAGCTTTGATTGCATTAGTGATTGAACCTTTAGCACAGTTGATAAGACGAAATACACAATAAAAGGTATGAAAGTTTTAGATGAGGAGTATAAAATTAATTTATTTGCTGATGACGTATTTAATAAACCCAGCTCAGTCACTTTTGCATTTGAAGGAATGTTTAATACAATATGGATGTCTTTCTGGATTAAATTTAATTGGGAAAAAAGTGAAATATTACCAGTAGGTCTTATAAATTATTCAATTTATAAGAATGTTATTAATTTGAAGTGGACTGATCGAATTAAATATCTGGATATAATTTTGAATGTTAATTATCAATCTTTATATAAATTAAATTATGCTCCGTTAATGAAAAAAAACTGATTTGATTAAATGGAAAGATTTACCTATTAATTTAATGGGAAGGATAAATACAATTAAGATGAATATCTTTCCGCGTATACAATATTTGTTTCAATCTATTCCGTATTTATTTGATAAATTTTTTTTCGAGATTTAAATAAAATGGTTAGGGAGTTTTTATGGAAGGGTAAATTTTCGAGAGTAGCTT
Organism: Narcine bancroftii; assembly: GCF_036971445.1. Taxonomy (NCBI): domain Eukaryota; kingdom Metazoa; phylum Chordata; class Chondrichthyes; order Torpediniformes; family Narcinidae; genus Narcine; species Narcine bancroftii. Next base: position 363,037,569 of record NC_091470.1, on the reverse strand, counting down.
TGAATAAATTAACTTGGAAATATGAGTTAGGGGGACTACGTTTACTACATTTTCAAAATTATTATGAGGCAGCCCAACTTAAATTTATTAGTTCATTGATGGATTTGGAACGGCTTCCTAGTTGGGCTAAAATTGAGATGGCAAGTATTTCTGAATTTGAAATACATCAATTTTTGTTTAGGTGGAATATAAATTTGTTACAACAATATAATGTGCCTATACTAAAACATTTAATGAAGTTATGGATAAAGAAAATTAAAATGATAGGTTCTAGAGGTAAATTATTAGCTTTGACTCCATTGTATAATAATCAACTTAGTTCTTTTTCAATACATAATCAAAGTTTATTGCATTGGAGATTTAAAGGTGTGAAAAATTTGCGAGATTGTTTTAAAGAGGGCAAGTTTTTATCTTTTAATCAGATGAGGGAAGATTTTGGTATTGATAAGAATTCTTTATTTCTTTATGATCAAATTCGATCTTTGGTAAGATGTATGTTTGGTAGAGATATGATTTTACCTAAAATGACTAAATTTGAGTCTTTTCTTATGAAGGTACCAGAGAAGGGTTATATTTCATCTATGTATCAAATATTACAGGATGGTATGGATAAAAAGGGTTGGGATAGATCTAGAATTAAATGGGAAGTGGATATTGATTTTACTTTTTCTGAAGAGGATTGGTTAGATATCTGTTACGATGGTGTAACGAGATTGATAAATGCATGTTATGCAATGATTAATTACAAAAATTAAAAATTATGGTTTTAATGAATCAGATTTGTGTTTTTTATATGTGGTGATACGGTTGGAACATTTTTTCATGCTGTTTGTTCATGTATACATATATAATCTTTTTGGAAGAATATTCAATCATTTTTAGAATATCTGTATAAGATTAAAATAGTTTTAGATCCAACAGTATTTTTATTGGGTAGTTTGCAACCTCTGAAAGGCTTGGGATTAGATAAGTTTCAGCTTGCTTTTGTATATTTAGCTTTATCCGTAGCGAAAAAATGTATTGCTAGTACGTGGAAAGATACAAATATGATTGATATTAATAGATGGCCTAATGAGATGAAATATTGTTTAATAATGGAAAAAATTATGTATGTTTTGCATGATAATTATAATTTTTTTATTAATAAGTGGCTGTTATACTTGGAATATTTACATTTCAATTTATATTGATTAGATTTTAATATGTATATTTAACTTTTTTTAATATTCTTTCTTTTTACTTTTTTATGGCTCTCCTTAGGAAAGTTGGCTGAAGGAGGGGGATCTTTTCTTTTCTATATATATTAAAAAAAATGTTAATGTTCATGTTTAATTGCTGTATATGTCATATATTATTTGTTTTTTGAACGAATAAATAAAGTTTTAAGAAATAAATAAATAAATAGATCTTAATTTTTCAATATCGCATTGGCAAATTTGATATTTCCTCTACTTTATAATTGTAATTGCAGGTTAAATGTAAATTTTAATTTAACTTCTCAAAAGTGATTTCACAAGCATGCAATGAATATTTTGATGAGTTCAAGGTACATTTAATGACTGCAAATTAAGACTGTGCATTTGATATGATCAACATTAAAACATTCTCAACTGATTTTCATTGAGTTAATGATAAGCTTTGTTAGGGGATCTAATCTAAATGACAGAACCAGGAAGCTGGTAGCAATGACATAATTGTATTCCTTGGCAACATCGCAAAAGGTGAGGACCATGCACATTAGCACATTAATTAGAAAGCAGATGCAGCCAGACGGTGTTAATAGGCTTGATTAACGGTCCAGAGCTTTCTTCCGTTTACATCTTTCATCAGGCCATTTGCTATTTCACACTCAAGGCTGATTTATCCTAATAGATGCAAAAGTGATTTCACACGGATTTTTTAAAAGAGTGTCATTGTCCTCAATGGATAACTCTTCTAATGTCCCAAAATACAGAAGCATACAAGAAGATGGCATTCACGACCACAGTCTGGGGTCCTTCTAGCACCAGCCATTGAAGGACTCTGATCCCTGCAAATAACAGAAGGGGGGGAGAGCCATGACATAATGCCACGAAGGTGGGAATAGAAAATCAGAATCAGAACCAGGATTTATTCTCATGAACAAGTCATGCAATTCATTGTTTTGCGGCAGCGTCACAGAGCAAGTCTTTATAATATAACCATCCTACGATATTTACTATTAAAAAAAAACAATTGTTACAACAATACTTGTGCACAAAAAGTGTCTTTGGTTCATTGATTATTCAGGAATCTGATGGGGAACAAGTTGTCCTTGTGCCGCTGAGTGCTCATCTTTAGGCTCCTGTACCTCTTCCCCAATGGTAGCAGAGTGAAGAGGACATGGACTGGGTGGTGGGGGCCCTTTGAGGATAGAGGCTGCTTTTTTAAGACACCGCTTCATGTCGATGTCCTCGATGGAGTGAAGTCCGGTGCCTGTGATGTTGCAGACCAAGTGAACAACGCTCTGGAGTTTATTCTTCATCTGAGAGTTGGCACCTCTGTATCAGGCACTGATGCAACTGGCCAGAATGGTCTCCACCATACATCTGTAGAGGTTTTCGAGAGTTTTCGGTAACATACCAAATTTCCTCAGACACCTCACAAAGTATAGCTGCCAGCGAGCCTTTTTTTGTGATTGCATCAACATAGAGGCTCCAGTACAGATTCTTGGAGATGTTGTCATGCAGGAATTTGTCGTTCTTGACCCTCTCCACTATTGAGCCCTTTATGAGGACTGGGTCATGTGGTTCTGACTTCTTTCTGAAGTCCACAATGATCTCCTTGGATTTGCTGACGTTGAGCGCAAAGTTGTTGTCATTACACCGTTCAGTGAGCTGATCTATCTCCCTTCTGTACACTTCCTCGTTGCCATTTGTGGTTCTACCAACAACTGTGGGGTCATCGGCAAACTTGCAGATAGTAATGGAATTATGGCTAGCCCCACAGTCATGGATGTATAATGAGTAGAGTAGTGGGCTAAGCACCCATCCTTGGGGTGTGCTTGTGTTGATAATCAGTGAGGAGGAGACGTTGTTTCCAATTTGTACTGACTGTGGTCTTCCAGTGTGAAAGTCAAGGATCCGGTTTCAGAGGTGTGTACAGAGGCCTATTTTATAGCCTCTTGATCAGCACTGAGGAAATAATGGTTTTGAAGGTCAAGCTGTAGTGGATGAAGAGCAGCTGTATGTATGATTTGCTGTTTTCGAGGTGATCCAAAGCTAAGTGGAGAGCCAGTGATATTGCATCTGCTCCAGGACGATTGTGACGATAGGCGAATTGCAGTGGGTCCAGATCTTTGGTTAGGTACGTGTTAATTTTGACCAAGATCTGGCTCTTGAAGCATTTCATCACAGTATAAGTTAATGAGACTGGTCAGTAGAAATTGAGGCAGCTCGCATTACTCTTCTTGGGTTCTGGGATGAAGTAGGTTGGAACCTCGGACTCCAGCAATGAGAGGTTTTAAATGTCCAGGAATGCTCTGGCCAGTTAGTTGGCTCAGATTATCAATACCCTACTAGGTACGCCATCAGGCCCTGACACCTTGCGAGAGTTCACCCTCTTGAATGTTGTTCTGACGTCGCCCTGAGAGACAGGTATCACAGCGTCTTCAGCCTTTTCAGGCACTGTTTGGTCCTTCTTCTCACAGAAGGTGTTCAGCTCATTGGGTAATGAAGCATCACAGCCATCAATTGAATGTAATAATGTACAATTCAACCTCAAGTTTGTTTTATCATCTGATTCTACAAGTACAATCTGATGATCATGCTCTCCAGACTCGGTGCAAAATACTGAAAACACACAACTGGACATACATGGACAAACGATACATATGCAGTATGTTTATCCAACTATTAAAATAAATTAATATTATTTGCGAAATAAATGAGAGAATTGTGGTGGGTTTGCATGAGCAGTTCGTAAGTCAGTCAGCATTCTCACTGCCCGTGGGAAGAAGTTGTTTTTCAGCCTGGTGGTTCTAGCTTTGTTTCTTCTGCATCTCTTCCCCAACAGAAAGGAACCAAAGGGAAGAGGAAAGAAAGAGTGAGTTAGAAGATGCTGCCTGCAGGGTGGTAAAAGGCTCCTCACAGATTTTGCAAGGCCTCTTCAAATAATTATCCCAGTAGAGCATGTTGACGGTGGGTGGAGCAGGGGAGAGCCCAATGATCCTCTTTGTCCTTTATAGTCCTGTGGATTGACCTCAGATCTGATGCTCAACAGAAACCATACCAGTCGGTGATACAGCCAACCAGGACACTCTCGATAGAGCTCCTATCGAGATTGCCTATGAAATTGGCATCATGGTGGCCTGTGACCTTGCCCAACTCAGTCTTCTCAGGAAGTGCAGGCTTCTTGACAAGTCATGAGATGTTGTGTGACCAAGATAGGGTCACTTTGTCACTGAGGAACTTTGTGCTTGCTACTGTCTCCACCACCAAGCTATTAAAGTGTAGTGGAGGGTGATGGAAATGTATAGTACGACTCTAAGGATGTGAAGAGACTTTGAACAGTTTCTGTGTTGAAAATAATTTATTATGAATAAAGTCTATTCTTGGTTAAAAAATAAATGTTCACTACTCCAGAAATAAAGATAAACATGAGCAACTGACGAATACAATTCTAGAAATGATGTCTCCACTTCTTGTATCTTGATATCACTTGAATAGCGGAGATTCAGGAGGCTGGATAAGCTGTAAAATTGTACAAAATTAAAAAAAAACATAATCTGCTGGAGGAACTCTGCGGCTCAGAATGCTACTGGGGAGGGAAAGCGATGGCCCATGTTTCAGGCTGATATTCGGTGCGCAGACGTCAAGAGGTGAGAGTGGGGAATGAGACAAGGTCAGTAAGTTTCCAGATGGCATGGAGGGAAGTTGGAGGTGTAGATAGTGTAGAAGGTAGTTGTAGGATATAAACAGAATGCAGAGTTTGGTGGAGAAATGGCAGATCCTGTTCGATCCAGTTAACTCTGAAGTCAAACTTGAAGGCAGAGTACCTGCTTAAGGGAAGGATTCTTTACAGTGTGGAACAGATGGGTCTTGCATTCCAGTCCATAGATCGCTCAGGTTGATGGGGTGGTTAAGAAAGCTTATGGAACGCTGGCCTGCATTAGTAAGGGGATCGAGTTCAAGAATAGACAGGTAATGTTGCAGCTCTATAAAACTCTGGTTAGACCACACACTTGGAACATTATGTTCAGTTCCGGTCACCTCATTGCAAGAAGGATGTGAAAGCTTTGGAGAGGGTGCAGAAGTGATTTACCAGGATATTGCCTGGATCAGAGAATGTGTTTTATGAAGCAAGGTTAGCAGAGCTAGGGGATTGCTCTTTGGAGAGAAAAAGGATGAGAGGTGACTTAATATAGGCCGACAGGATTATGAAAGGCTAGGTAGGAGGGAGAGCACCTTTTTCCTAGGGCGACAATAGCAAATACCAGAGGACATAACACAAGAAATGGGAGCGGGAGTCGGCCATTTGGCCCATTCAATAAGATCACAACTGATCTGATCTTTGACTTAACTCCACCGACCTGCCTTTTCCCCATATCCCTTAATTCCTTTTTTATGTAAATATCTATCTAACTCAACCTTAAATATGTTTAATGAAGCCGCCTCAACCATTTCCCTGGGTAGAGAATTCCACAGATTCACGACTCTTGGGGAAAAACAGTTTTCCCTCATCTCCGTCTTAAATCTACTCCCTTCAATCTTGAGGCTGTGTCCCCTAGTTCTGGTCTCACCTACCAGTGAAAACAATTTTCCTGCTTCTATCTTAATTTGATATGTTTCTATAAGATCTCCTCTCATTCTTCTGAATTCAAGTGAGTATCATCCCAGGTGATCTGCAAAAGGTGAGCAGATGTGATATCAGGGGTGAGATTTTTACAGAGAGAATAGTGGGTGGCAGGAAAACATTGCTAAGGGTCAGGGTGGAGGCTGGTAAAATAGCAACAGTTTCTTAGACAGGTACATGGATAAAATAAAAATACAGGGTTATGAGGTGGGGAAGGTTTAATTTTTGAATATGTTTATGTAGGCTGTCCCAACCTTGTGGGCCAAACGGCCTGTACTGTGCTGGAATGTATCATGTTCTATGTTCAAATGCAAGTTTCTGTTTATAAGAGGTCATCAGACAAGACTCACAGCTGACAAATGTCACACAGAAAGATCCCACTAGTAGCACTGTGGTCAGTGGAGTGATATTTCATTGCAAGTTCAATCCTTGGGGATGTGGGAAGGATGCAAAGGTCAAATCACTGGAATATAAAAATGATTAGCTGGAGGAATTCAGCAGGTCGGTGGGAGAAAAGAATGGACAATATTCTGGTCAGAATCCTTCATCAACTGGGCAAGCAATCCAAAAATAAAATCAGTAAATACTGGAAATTCTCTGCAAGGCAAAGAGCATTTGTGGAGGGAGATGTTTCATCAGAACCTTCAGAGAGAAAAAAATACATAAATTACACAACATCAGAGGTGAACCTTCACCATCAGACCCAATGCCTCAAGTTTCAGATCAGCTCTGGTTGATTTTGCCTTTGCAAACAATGAACTCCCATCTTCTACGAACTTCAAACATTCTGCTCATTAAATGAGGGGAGAAATTCTGTGTTGGGCCAAACTACAAGCTAGCTGCCAAAATAATTATGGCTAATGGCCGCAATAAGTATGTTTGATGAAAATCAGATTGTAGCGTAGATAAACGCTCTCACATGACTGGAAGGAGTTCAAACACTTTTATTAGCTTTCAACAGCAGGTAGGGTCATTAGTAGGCTTCAGAGGGGTTCTGGGTTTAGGCGGGAAACCAGGGTATTATATGGATAAATGGTGGGAGGGGCGGTGGAGTCAGGAAGCGGGGCCAGTCATCAATATAGCACTCTTCCAGTCAATCCCAGTTCACGGTACAGATTTACTGTTTGAGTACATACATGACATCACATACAACCCTGAAATCTTTTTCCTGTGGGCCAGGCAGAATTGGTAGAGCAAAGAAAAAAAACTGTACACAATGTACACACGTAAACAAATAAACAAATGTATACAACAAGAGGAAGGGGAAAAACAACCAATAAAGTGCAAAAGAATCCTTAAATGAATCCCTGATTAAGTTTGTCGTTGAAGCGTCTGATGGTGGAGAGGTTGTGGCTATTCCTGAACCTGGTGGTAGCAGTGAGAACAGAACTGGGCAGTGTGGATCCTTGATGATTGATGCTGCTCTCCAATGTTCTTGTTCTTGATGTTCTTGATAATAGGGAGGATTTTGCGTGTGATGTCCTGGGCTGTGTCCACTACCATTTGTTGGGCTTTACTCTCAGGGATATTGGTGTCCCCATACCAGATTATGATGCACCCGGTCAGCACAGATCGGTAGAAACTTGCCAGGGTTTCTGGTGTCATACCAAGCCTCTGCAAACTCCTGAGGAAGTAGAGGTGCTGATGGGCTTTCTTCACCATGCCATTAGTGTGTTGGCTCCAGGAAAGTTCCTCCAAGATAGTAAAAGAGATCACCGATACATTTCCCGAATCCATCCTGAACAGCACAGCATAACCTGTTCAGGGAAGTCTGCAGATGCTGGGATTGTAGTGAAATGCACAGACATGCTGGAGAAACTCAGGAGATCACACAGCATTAATCAGAAGTGAAGAGTGCCGAGCGTTTCAGACCTGAACCCTTCATCAGTCTGTGAGCATAAAGCAGGCAGGTGCCTGAACAGAAAGGTCGGGGACAAAAGGAGAGGAAGGAAGAAGAGACAAGGGGAGGAGCACAGGAGCTTTTCATATGGATGGAAGGGCATAAGAGAAAAAAAGTGCTGAGAAGTGAAGGGGTAGCACTATGAATTTGATATGGCTAGGAGGGTCACTGAAAGATTGGAACAATAAAGTCCCTGGTATCTGGAATTCAAGCAACTGGCAGCTACAAGCAACCGGCAAAGAATCAAGGCAAATAAATAAAAATTAAAATGAATAAGAATAAAATAAGAGGTGAAACAATACATTTAAAATTGGCATGCTCCCCGTTAGTTCGCCAATCCACCACTCGTGCGCAGAATGACACCTCCACAAGCAGTTCCCACCTTTTCTTTCGCAGGTTGTTATTTTGGGCAAACTTCCCCCGCCCCACCACCACCAACACCACCTAACTGGGACGGACAAGAATGGGCCAATTGTTATTCTACCTCGTTACCATGCTGAAAGAAAGTCAACCAGGCAGGCATAAACCTGTAGCGGTCACCCTTCAACAGAAGATGGAGACAGGCGAAAGTCATACATCATTTATGGAGGAATTTATCAACCATCTCAGGCCCAGTCTCAGAAAATTAACCAGTTTTATCTGAAGTCTGACGCTGATAAAAGTGTTGAGTGGCATCTCATTCTTCACGAACATAATTAAGGGCAATATCGAATTTTTGATTAATTACCTTCCTTTTTTTACACAGCTTAAGGAGACTGTAGCTTACTTAAAAAGACAACCAGGCTCTGAAGAGCCACTTGTGATGATCAGTGCAGGATAATATTTATTGTCTTTTACCTTTTAAACTGTTTATTCTTAATGCAGGTATATTAGTCCGGCATTGTATGAGTGACACTCAAGCAACTGAAAAATACACTTATCCAGCATCTACCAATCCCTATAGGTGCTGAATACCAGGGGCTTTACTGCTTTACTGTAGTTCATCCTAGATCGACATCTTGTCACCCTAAACCACACATGTCAAACTCAGGCCTGCGGGCCAAATTTGGCCCGTGATATAATTCTATTTGGCCCGCAAGATCATATCAAATATGTATTAGAGCTGGCCCGCTGGCCGCCGCACCAGTAGAGCGCATGCACAGCTGATACTACAAATCCCAGAATGCTTTGCAACTGTGTTGGCGCCGGCCCGTCAGCCCGCTAATCGCCCCCACCTCCTCTCTTTACTTTCTTTAGCATCTGTGACCTGTTGCCCAACTCACATGTAATAAACCCCTTACGAAAAATGGCCAAACGAAAGACAGGAAACAGGACCTTTCAAGACAGGTGGGAGGCAAACTCTGACCCCAGAGTTTGATGAACTTGCATCTAAGAAGAGATGCCAAGTATCTGTTTTAGACCCAGGTGCATCAGAGTAAATCACAGTGTAGCAAGCGAAGCTTGGATTCATATTTTCTTTGGTTAACTTTGGACTGTTCATAGTTGAAAGATTGGATTTTCATTGAAGCAAGTTGTTATTTTTAATGACTTGTTGGCTTGTGAAAAAAATACATTTAAAAGGAGCTTAAAGGCTATAGAGAAATATTATTTATTGAATATTTTATTTCTCATTTGTTAATGCTTCTTCTGGAAAGAGTTTAACCAATACTATTATTAAACATTTATTTAAATAAGAAAAAGTTTAACATTACATATGTTGAAAGAAGAGAAAACATGCAGATGTTGTTGAAATTTTCCAATAAATATTTAGTTTGGCCCACGACTTAGTCCAAGTTTTTAATTTTGGCCCTCTGTGAATTTGAGTTTGACACCCCTGCTCTAAACCCTTACAATTTTGTAGGGATGATGCTCAGGATGGATTTAGATGCATTTTTTTAACGACGTAATTACCACCTTTACCTCTTCCTCAAATGTTTATGATTTCAAGACTTCAGCATCTCGCACCAAAGGATTGTTCACATGACGTCTGCAATTAAACCCAGCATCGTGAGTCCCTCAAGAGAAGTGCCTCCCAGATTTCTGAGCGAAACATAACGGAGTGTTAATTGGCAAAAGCATAACACAGTCCCAAGATCCTAACTCGTACTGAACCAAAGCCAGACGAGTTTGCCAAAGCAATACTTGTTTGCATCCTATTAGAGAGATTTTTTTTTTAATCATTAACCATTGAGATTTATTCACTGAGAAATGGGTTAATAAGTCCAGTTTCATCCCAAGTTACTTTTGTTTTCTGCCCACAAGACTGGACTAGATCTTGACTCAGGGGTGAGTGATCCAGTTCAGCAAGGAATGAAGGGCTCAAGCCTGAAACGGTGGTGATGTATCTTTACCTTTGCTACATGAAATATACTGTTCGACCTGCTGAGTTTCTCCAATGTTGTGTTTTTACTCCTTTTACCTTTAACATCAGTACAGCACAGAAACGGGTTAGAATAACAGTTTGCCCCTTCTTGTCCGTGCCAAACTATTATTCTACCTGGTCCCACTGACCTGCCCCCCGACCATAGCCCTCCATACCCCTCCCATCCACATACCTGTCCAAGTTCTTCTTAAAACTTGAAATTGAACCCGCGTTCACTATTTCAGCTGGCAGCTCATTCCACATTCTCTGTGTGATGTTCCACCTAATATTCCCCCTAAACCTTTCCCCGTTCACCCTTAACCCATGTCCTCTGGTTTGTATCTCACCTAAACTCAGTGGAAAATACCCTCTTGCATTTATGCTCCTCATAATTCTGAAGGAGAGAAGTTTGGAAGAAACCAACTAAACTCGACTGCTTTACAGGGAAGGGGGCCCATAAACTTTCAGCGAAGTCCTAAGGGAGTCATAGACAAACAAAGTTGAGAATAGCTAATTCTAACTCATTAAATATTGGGTGCCCACCTGATTCTCAGAACACCTGAAGAAGGATCGGGCCCGAAATGTTGACTACCTGTTGCATTCTGTGGATGCCCGTGATCTGCTGAGTTCCTCCAGCATTTTTATGTCTTGAACATCATTCTTACCCCTGGTATATCCCTGAGATTAATCTATGAGGAACGTGCAATCTATGAGGGGTGTTTGATGGGTCTTGGCCTGTACTTGTTCGGATTTAGGAGAATGAGGGGGGATCTCATCAAAACATTCCAAATGTTGAAAGGTGTGGACAGAGTAGACGTCGAAAGGTTGTTTCCCACGGTTGGAGAATCTAGGACAAGGGGGCACAACTTCAGGGTTTTAGACTGTTTATTCTTTATGCATGTAAAAGTAACTCTCAAGCAACCAGAAAATACACTTATCCAGTGCCAGATACCAGGGGTTCTACTGTAGTTTATCCTAGATCAACATGTAAACATCCTGTCACAGAGATCAGAAATGTATAGGGATTTCTTTAGCCAGAGGGTGGAAAATCTGTGGAATTTGTTGCCACAGGCAGTTGTGGATATTGGGTGTATTTAAGGCAGAGATTCTGGATTATCCAGGGCATCAAAGGTTATGGGGAGAAGGCCGAGATATGGGGCTGAGTGGGAGAATGGATCAGCTCATGATTGAATGGAGGGGAAAACTCAATGGGCTGAATAGTCTTTTTCTACTCCCAGGCCTTATGGTCTTATGGTCTTATAAATGGCAAAGTGACATAGGAGAACAAAAAAAAATCTATTGGCGATATTTCCAATGGGATTTTCTTTCAATTTTCCTTCAAAGATTCCTAAATCACAACAGCAGTAGAATCAAGAAAGGTGGTCCTGTTGACTGACCATCACGGATCAACCAATCAAGGTACAGAGCCTGATTGATTTCTGGTTGGCCAGACAAAGTGCTGCATCACGAGGATGGATGTGTCGGGTGGCCAATTCTTGGAATGTGATGGAGGGAGGGGAGCAGTAGAATATGCAAGGTCATGTGCTTGTCCCTCCTGGAATACTTCCAGTCAATCCCACCCTTGGCTGATGCATTCACATCTCTGAGCCAGCAGGGAATGAACATAAGACAGTACCAGCACAGGAACATGATGCCAACATTAAACCAAAACTCTGCACATGATCCATATCCCTCCATTTCCTGCATACTCATGAGCTTATATATGAGCGTCTTAAACTCTGCATCCACCTTTACTCCAGGACCTACTGCTCTTCACATTGGTCCCCAATTTTCCCTCCTTAAACACACAACCTCCAGTTTGCTACCCGACCTATCACTTTATAAACTACTTTCAGTCCTCCCAACAGTCCAGAGAAAACAATAGAAGTTTGCCCAACCTCTCCTGAGAGTCCATACCTTCCAACCCTCATAAATCTCTTCTGTGAACTTTCCGTAGCCTCCACTTCCTCCAAGCTCCGGGTATTCTGATGAACGGCCAATGAATTGAAATGCCAACTCTGTGCCCCTCTCCTCAGGGGTCGCTGGCTACCTGCTCTGTTGCCCACCCTAAGCCTACACAACGGAGACACAGGCGACCGCAGATGCTGGATTCCGGAGCATTAAACAACTCAGTGGAACTCAGTGATTGAATTACAAACATAATGCTGGAGAAACTCAGCATGTCAAACGGTGTACTTCATGTAGCAAAGAAACATTTTGGGCTTGAGTCCCCTCATTACGGTATGGACGAAATGTAGGCAGATGTATATACAAAATGGTGGTGGGGTGAGGGGAAGGGGGAGGAGCCCAGTCCCACAGGTGGGACGTAATAGGTGGATAAGGGAGGGAGGGCACAGTATCAAAGAAGGGGAGGAGGGATAGCTCTGTGAATGTAGAGGGAAGGAAATGGAGAGCTGGAGGGAAGAAGACAGAGAGAACAGGAAGGAAGGGAAAATGGGGTCAAGCAATGTCAAACCTCATTTGTTGCTTGGCAGCACAGTTGTCCCTGCCACCTTTATCTGCAGTGGGTGGGTGGGGGGGGGGGGTGATAAAGGAGCCTTCGATGGTTAGAGAGCACAGACGATTAGAAATCCACCATTAACCAGTTATTCTGAAGCATGCACATTATCTCCAATTTGTAGCAGTCAGCGCAATTCTATCAGAGCGCCAATGGCCCACCACTGCCTGTAAGGAGTTTGTACATTCTCTCCGTGACCTGTATGGGTTTCCTCCAGGTGCTCATGAAAGATGTATGGGGTTTATCAGTGTATTAGGGTGACAAGGGCTCATGGGATGGAAGGCCTTGCTACAGCATTGCAGCTCTAAATTTAATAAAAATATTTAAAAATTCAATTTTTTTAGACAGAATAACAGTTCAGCATGGACCAGATGGGCCAAAGATGCTGTGTCTGTGCTATCAGTTTCAAGAATATGAATTTGGAATAAGATTAGAATGGCAATTAATAAATCGAACATTTAGCTCCTCTGACCAAGGAAGATTTCAAAGACAAGATTCATCCATTCACCATCCAGAGGCCAGAATCTCATTTTTTATTCTCCTCACATTTCCATCAACTTCCCTCCGATTCTACCACTCACCTACATGCTGCGGTCAATGTCCCGTTTACCTCACCAGCCTCCGTGTCTTGCGGATGGGGGTGGAAACCCAGAGGGAGAACGCGCGAACTCCTGAGGTCAGGATCGAACTTGGGCATCCGGTTGTTAGAGGTAACAGCTCTACCACTGGGCCGCCGGGCCATCCTTTTGCTGCTATGTATTCATGGGCAACACATTTGCAGGTTAAACTGATCACGAGGTGCCAGATGATTTTATTGAAGAGAGAATGAGTAGAATAGAAATAATGGTCTCCAGGAGGCAGAAAATTATGGGAAAAATTTATAGCATTTGCTTTCCCACCCAGAGTGAGATAAGGGCCAAGAATGCTCTCATTACACTTACTTAGAACATAGAACATTAAGGCACAGTAGAGGCTCTTCAGCCCACAATGTTGTGCTGACCTATATAAACCTACTCTCCAACAATCTAATCCCTCCCTACATCACATCCAGACCCTCTAGTTCTCTTACCTACCTAGGAGTCTTTTGAATGTGTTATGAGCCCAGAGGTCCCCAAAACCCAGCAGCAATAGATATTCACCAAGACAAATGGTTACTTAAACAAAAGTTGCTTTTAATTATCTTTAAACATGAAAACAGAATCACACTTTAACTTATTGATTTAACTAACCTAACAACCCCCTTCTAATTTTAAGTGCACGTGTATTTAATGTGTGTGTAAGTTCAGAAAAAGTTCTTTGGTTCACAGGCCAATCTCACTTCTCATTCCTCCAAGTTCACTGGTTGCAGGCAATTCTTCTACTAAGCACAGAATTTAACATTTATAAAGTTCACCAGGCTTTGGTGCTTGAAAGTTAAATGGTTACCACTCAGGAAGGTTCTTGTCAGTTTTCAGAACTAGATTTGTTGTACTCGGACATCCACAACTGATTCCTTTTTAATCAACCACTCCAGGGTCTTGCCAATGAAACTTTCTCATTCAGGGTTCTCCAGATGATAACCTCTTTCTTTCAGGTCACCACAGATTTCCTTTCTGTTTCCCTTAATCCAGCCAGTCCTCTCCTTTTGCATGAACCACAAGGCTGAGACGAGGCTGTCTTCCACACTGGGGCTTCTTGCCAGCTTGTCCTGTTTCAGTTCCAACGGCTCTTGCTGGCTGAAACACAGTTAGAGTGATCTCTGCTTTTCTCTCTCTCTCTCTCTCTCTCTCTCTCTCTCTCTCTCTCTTGCTCTCTCTGAGAGAAACTATTTTTGACTCTCTCTGCTTGCAAAACCACATGACCCTCTTACAACAGCAAATTCTCCTTTCAGACAGCAGTGGATCCAGCCTGCTTTTTCATCTGTTGCCTTGATAAACAATAATCTATTAGTGATGTCTCTGGAACACTCTTCAAAGCTCTTGCAAAAAGATATGAGAAGCCACTATGTCTCCAGTATGTCAAATAAGATCTGTTTTAAAGTGGCTGCATGTGACCTACTCTAACAAACCTTTCCCAATTTGTCCACAACTGATGTACTTCCATCAGCCACTTCAGGGTCTTGCCAAAGAAACTTTCCCCTTCAGGGTTCTCCATTCTCCAGATGATAACCTCTTTCTTTCAGGTCACCACGGAGTTCCTTTTTGTTTCTTTTATTTCAAGTGAAACATAAGACAACCAGTCCTCTCCTCTTGCATGAACCACAAGGGCTTTGACCAGGCTATCTTCCAGTCAGGCCTTCTCTCTCTCTCTCTCTCTCTCTCTCTCTTTCTCTGTTTCTCTCTCTCTCTTTCTCTCTCTTTCTCTCTCTTTCTCTCTCTCTCTATCTCTCTCTGAGAGAAAGCCTTTTTGACTCTCTCTGCTTACAAAACCACATGCCTCTCTTACAACAGCAAGCTCTCCTTCCAGACACCAGTGACCCCAGCATTCTCTTTCATCTGTTGCCTTTTGTAAACAACAATCCATTAGTGAAGATTTTTGAGCACTTTTCAAAGCTCTTGCAAAAGCTGTGGAGCCAATATGTCTAGCATTAGCAGAGCTCCTGTATTTCAAATAAGATCTGTTTTAAAGTGTTTGTATGTGACCTACTCTAACAAACCTTTCCCAATTTATCTCCCAAAAACATATCTATGTACTCTGTCACAAATATCTCTATTGTAACAGCCCCCACAATCACCTCTGGCAATGCATTCCATATCCCTACAACTTTACGTGTCAAAGACACCCCTGATATCTCCCCAAATCTTACCTCCATTCACTTTAAATTGGTCTGGCTGTCCATCCAAACTAAACCCCTCATAATCTTATATTCATCTATTCTCACCTCTCATCCTTCATTGCTCCAAAGAGAGTAGCCCTAGCTCTGATAATCTTGATTCATATGACCCATTTTCCAATCCAGGCAACATCTTGGTAAATATTCTCTGCACCCTCTCCAAAGCACCTCCATTCTTCCTGTAATGAGGCATCCAGGACAGAACCCAATGCCCCATGTGTTGTCTTAACCAAGTGTCCAAATGAACTAGTACCTGATGTGCTGTGGCAACTGTGTCAGACCAGATCAGTGCTTGATCTCCCATCTCTCAGCTGCAATGCACACAATGGGCTGAAGAACCTGGACAATTCAAAACAGTAATTGAACTGAATTTTATATGTCTTTTAAAAATTTTAATTTAGACATATAGCACAGTAAAAGGCCCTTCCAGCCAATGAGCTTATGCTGGCCAAATATCTTGATTAATCTACAAGCCCCCAAACATTTTGGAGTGTGAGAGGAAACCAGAACACCCGGAGAAAAGCCACACAGGCATGAGGAGAATGAACCGACAGCGGCGGATTCAAAGCTGGGTGGCTGGTTCTGTAATAATGTTGAGTTAACTGTGCCACTCAATTTCATATCATGGCCGCTAGCCAATGGGAAAAGATCATTCTCAATTGTTTGACACTGAAAGTAGCAAATTATGGGTGAATTTCCTGTCAGAGAGAGGAATTGTAGCTGGTCCCTTCAAAAATCATTTGCAGTGAAGATATATCCATAGGCTTAATTTGTAAATTAAACACCAATTATTGAGATAACCTTTCAATTAATATCAAAGATATGACCCTTTCTGAAATATTGAATGTGCATTACTTTGCAATCTGAGTTGGTCAGAGGAAAGAAAGAGATCTGACAATGTTCCAAAGTCCCACGTGAGGTAGAGTAGATGCTGTAAGCTGAAAGCACAATTTACTCGAGGAAACCCACAGATCGAGCTGTGGGAGAGAAAGAAACGGTCGACGTTTCAAGCTGAAGCCCTTCGTCACAACAGAGGAAGATGTTCAAGAGCATTGCGAGGAGGATAGGGGTAGTAGAAGGGGTGTGACAAGGGGTCTGCATGGGAATGGTGAACGGGGTCGAGGTGAAACATTGCAGATGGTGGCAGCACGGTGAGGGTAGCAGGGCGGGCTGGTTAGCGAAGCAGTTAGCACAACACTGTTACAGTACCAGCGATTGGTACTGGGATTCTAATCCCCGTGTCTGCGGGAATAAACTCCTTACAGACAGTGCTGGGGCTCAACCATGTGGTGATATCGTTGTTGTGTTAACTGTGCTAACCGGGACTACTTACTTACACTCACTTTCCCTGCACTCACCCCAGATCCCTCAAATCCCTTGACTTCCAAATCTCTTCCTGAAGATAACCAGTGATTGGAGATACTTTTCAACAGAGAATTCTAAAGATTCACGGCCCCGTGGTTGAAGATTTCAAGCATTTGCAATATTCAATATTCATGTTGCAACTGAAATATGTTTTATGGTTGGGTGGGGGACTAGTTTTTGATCTTCAAAATCATGGACCTAACTGCTCAAAGGAGATGTAAGTGCTTTAAGCAGACACACTTGATACACTATCAATAACTCCGAAGATTAGAGGTACAGAGTGATAGGCTTTTATTTGCCACAAGCTTGAAGTGTGTCCTATGCTCTGACCGTGGCTCTGGGAAAGGAGTTACGGTGCTTAAGGTCAAGTTTGTGGGGCCACGGGTACAGTCACAGCAAGGGGGAACGCCAGATAAGTGAATATACAGCAGTTCGCCACAACACTCTGGACCAAAGCATCACAAGGTTAACTCTGGATTAAGGGGACTGTATTATGTAGCAAGTGATTCGACACTTTGGAGTTTACATGAATGAGAAATGGCTTTAAAAGATTCCATGCTGGGAGGGCAGGGGTGGGGGGTATTATTCTTCCAAAGTTGGAATCTGGAACCAGAACACAACCACAGTATAAAGGAATCACTCAATTTAGAATGGAGAGAGGGAAGATTTTTAATCACACAAGTAGTTGTACCACCCTGGAATTCTGTACACCCAAAGAATGTGGCTGTTCAATCACTGGTGAGGTTGAGATGAATGAATTATCAGGATCCAAGTGAATATGGAAATATGGGGACCGATAGAGGATAGATAAATAAATGAAGAAAGTGACCAGCCTCATAGATTCGCAGATTAGGTTAGTGTTGTTTCCTTGCACCCTGACTGTCTTTGAGGCTGCACCCAATGAACACGACGAATGTCTAATAATGCAGCTCTAACCATTGATTTCCCATCCATACTTCCCCCATCTCCTCATAAATGAAAATGTTGGTGTTGCCACAGCCACTGTAATGGCATTTCTACGCTGGTGTGGGCCCGCGGGGAGCGAGGAATGGTGACACAGCACTCCTGCGGGGTTCGACTACCCAGTCTAGGTATCTCCTTTCCTTTCTCGTTTCTTTTCTTTCTTTTCTTCCTTGGGAAAAATATAATTTTTTTGTGTCATCTTATATTGAGTACTATTGTATTATCTATATATAATTGAATAATTGTTTGGTACTGATACATGATAAATAAAATTTTCCAAAAAAAAGTTCCTCCTAATGTTCCCCCAAAACATCTCCGCTTTTATCCTGAACCTATGTCCTCCAATTCCTGTCTCACCTCAGTGGAAAAAACATTTACTCTATCCATATCTTTCATCATTTTGAATACCTCTATCAAATCTCCCATCATTCTTCTGTGCACCAGGCAATATACAACAGTTTATCCTTTCCCTGTAACTCAGCATCTCATCCTGGCAACATCCATGTATATCTTCTCTGCACTCTTTCCATGCCATTGCTATCTTTCCTGTAAGTTTCCTGACCAAAACTGCACATGGCCCATTCTTAATCGTCCTGGAGAAGGTATTGGTGAGAAGCATTCCCAAACTATGCAGGGAAGCCTGGTACAACTGAGAAGCTTATTCAAAATGTCGTAGAGCTCTAGAGCCAGAAGGCACAGGGAAAAGGCCCTTCAGCCCTTTGGGGCCTTGCTCAGCCCTCACAGAGGACAGCTAAGGTACAAACATGGTCCTACAGGCCTGGAGTTATGTATGTGTCAGACTAGAAATTCCCTCCCCAAGGAAGATGAACGAATCGGACTGAATTTTAGTTACCTAATTTTGAGTTATTAGCGCTGACTTTTTAATCACGTGAATGTAATAATCGGTATTACAATTTCCCAGCTATCATAATCCCTCTGAATCATTGATCCAAGCTTCTGTATTACTAGTCCAGCATATATTATTTTTTATTCCACAGCAGCAGGTCATTCGGCCCATCAAATCCAAGGAAGCCCCCAGCTGAAAACTCTTCATCTCTTTTCCATGTGTCCCTGCCATTTCAATGCTGTCAATCAACTCCCCATTTCTTTTTATTTTTTGCCACATATTCATTCCAGGAAGTAATTTTACAGCAGACAATTAAAGCAACTACTATGACAACAGTAAAATCAATAGTTGTGAATTAGCTCCAGCAATATAAAAGAATCCTTTCATAGTTTTGTTTTGAAATTTTTATTGGACACACCACCTGGAGTGAATTGAACACAATTATTTTAACACAGGATGCAAGGATGTGTCATATAAATGTATTGTTTGTGTGATTTTATTGCTTTTCTCCTTCCTCAACATTTCCTTTGCTATTTTGAAACCAGTCCAGGCCCCCGTCAAGTGTAGAGTCGCCGAGTCCTACAGCATGGAAAACGCCCCTTTGGTCCAACTTGTCCAGGTTGACCAAGCTAGTCCCATTTGCCTGCGTTCAGCTCACCCCTCAGGATGTTACCTATCCATTTACCCGTCTAAATGCTTTTTTTTAAACGATACAATTGCAGCACCTCTACCACTTCCTCTGGCAGCTTGTTCCATACATCTTTTGTGTGAAGAAAGTTATTCCCATCTTGATTAGAACCTATGCCCTGGAGCTTTAGATTCCTCTATTTTCTTTTAATATTTACCTCATCTCTGCCCCTCAGGATCTTTTAAACTTCTGTCGGGTGCTCCCATTGGCCTCCTACGCTTCAAAGAGGCCTATCCAGCCTCTCCTTATATTCTTCAGAATTATTTTCTGCGCCCTTTCCCATCTTAATGATGCCTTTCTTACAGCTGTGTGACCAGAATTACATGCAATACTTTAAGTGCAGTCTCGCCAACACCTTGCACAGTTATAACATAAAACCCCTGCTCCAATAAAGGCAAGCACGCCAAATAACTTCCTTCCCACCCTGTCCACCTGCGCCACCATTTGTATCTGTACCCCCAAGCCTCTATGCTCTCCAAGACCCTGCCATACACTGTGGACAGTACCATAAGTTTCCATCAAAAGACAATTTGAAAGCTTTCTGTGTGAAACACTCTTTGGAAAAGGGGAGTAAAACACTTAAGTCTGCAGATGCAGTGGTTGAAGTAAAAAACAAAGGATTTTATGTCGCAAAGATAAAGAAACGTAACTAACATTTTGGGCTGCAGGGCTCAAACCCGAAACATATTGTTTTCTTTGCTACATAAAATACAGCTTGACCTGCTGGGTTTCTCGAGCATTGTTCTTTATTCTTTGGAGGAGCTTGTCCAAACACTTTTTTTCCCAAGTGAAGATTCTGTGAATGCACAAGAGATTAGTGGAATTCATTGTCAATGTCAAGGCCTCACATCACTGTCCTCCATTACATGTGATTTAAATAGGTAAATGAAATGGTGCCACCCAAATATACCAAATAATATCCAATTATTGCACAAGTACAACCTGATGAAACAGTGTTCTCCGGTCCTTGGTGCGAAACACACAGACACACAACCAGACATAACACACATGCAGACAAACAATACATATGTTGGGCAAGTATTCGTAGATTCAAATAAATAAATAAATATTGTTCTGTTAATATGACAGTCCCGGTATGGTCAGTGTGAGCATTTCCTCTGGTCATTCAGCATTTTCACTACCCATTGGACGAAGCCATTCCTAAGCCTGGTGGTGCTGGCACAGATACTCCTGTATCTCATTCCCAATGGGAGTGACTGAAAGATACTGTGTGTGGGGTGGAAAGGGTCTTCAATTATTTTGCGCACCCTTTTCAGTCAACAATCCTGGTAGATCACATCAACGGGGGTTGGGGGGGGGGGAAGAGAGATTCCAATGATCATCTCTACCACTCTTATGGTTCTGTGGATTGACCTCTGATCCATTTCTTTGCTGCAAACGTACCATGCTGTGATGCAGCCATCCAGGATGCTTCTGATAGATTTCTCATAGAACGTTGACATAATAGTGGTCATTTGCCTTGCCCGCCTGAATCTTCTCAGAAAGTGCAGTCACTACTGCGCCATCCTGACAAGTGAGGAGATGTGGTGTGTCCACAATGGGTCACTAATGAGGTGAACCTGGTCCTCTCCACTTTATGCACTGCTGAGTTATTGATGGGTAGTGGAGGGTGGTTGTTGTTCCTGGTCCTCCCAAAGTCCGTGATCATCTCTTTCATCTTGTCCACATTAAGACTCAAGCAGTTGCTCTTGCACTAGATCATGAGATGTTCCAGCTCTTCTCTGTAGTGCCCCATGACCTCTTCATCCCTCCCCAGCTACTTCCCCCTTCCTTTTCTATCCTCGTGTTGTTGCCCCGTGACCTATTGCTACTTTAGGCTTGGTTCAGGATCACAACCCCATACATGGACTGACCCTTTCAACCATGGATATTTCCTGACCCACTCAGTTTCTCCAGTAGCTCCTGTTTATACCCCACCATGTCTACCGGTCCCTATCATTGGACAGTCCCTTCAGGAGGTGGTACCATTGCAGGTATTGGCCAGTCCCTTCAGGAGGTGGTACCATCGCAGGTATTGGCCAGTCCCTTCAGGAGGTGGTACCATCGCATGTATTGGCCAGTCCCTTCAGGAGGTGGTACCATCGCAGGTATTGGCCAGTCCCTTCAGGAGGTGGTACCATCGCAGGTATTGGCCAGTCCCTTCAGGAGGTGGTAACATCGCAGGTTTTGGCCAGACCCTTCAGGAGGTGGTACCATCGCAGGTATTGGCCAGTCCCTTCAGGAGGTGGTACCATCGCAGGTATTGGCCAGTCCCTTCAGGAGGTGGTACCATCGCAGGTATTGGCCAGTCCCTTCAGGAGGTGGTACCATCGCAGGTATTGGCCAGTCCCTTCAGGAGGTGGTACCATCGCAGGTATTGGCCAGTCCCTTCAGGAGGTGGTACCATCGCAGGTATTGGCCAGTCCCTTCAGGAGGTGGTACCATCGCAGGTATTGGCCAGTCCCTTCAGGAGGTGGTACCATCGCAGGTATTGGCCAGTCCCTTCAGGAGGTGGTAACATCGCAGGTATTGGCCAGTCCCTTCAGGAGGTGGTACCATCGCAGGTATTGGCCAGTCCCTTCAGGAGGTGGTACCATCGCAGGTATTGGCCAGTCCCTTCAGGAGGTGGTACCATCGCAGGTATTGGCCAGTCCCTTCAGGAGGTGGTACCATCGCAGGTATTGGCCAGTCCCTTCAGGAGGTGGTACCATCGCAGGTATTGGCCAGTCCCTTCAGGAGGTGGTACCATCGCAGGTATTGGCCAGTCCCTTCAGGAGGTGGTACCATCGCAGGTATTGGCCAGTCCCTTCAGGAGGTGGTACCATCGCAGGTATTGGCCAGTCCCTTCAGGAGGTGGTACCATCGCAGGTGTTGGCCAGTCCCTTCAGGAGGTGGTACCATCGCAGGTATTGGCCAGTCCCTTCAGGAGGTGGTACCATCGCAGGTATTGGTCAGTCCCTTCAGGAGGTGGTACCATCGCAGGTGTTGGCCAGTCCCTTCAGGAGGTTGTACCATCGCAGGTATTGGTCAGTCCCTTCAGGAGGTGGTACCATCGCAGGTGTTAGCCAGTCCCTTCAGGAGGTGGTACCATCGCAGGTATTGGCCAGACCCTTCAGGAGGTGGCACCATCCCAGGTATTGCAGGGACAGCCAGCAACCCAATGGAAAATGGGCACCATCTTAGGACAACACCGCTAGCATAGCGTAAGTGACCAGGATACGAATCCAGTATTGTTGGTAAGGACTTAGTACGTTCTCCCAGTGCCCTGCGTGGGTTTCCTCCACATGATCTGGTTTCCTCCCAAGTTCCAAAAATGTATGGGGTTGGTAGATTAATTAGTGTATTTGGGAGGCATGGACTCTGTAAGGTAAAACATCATGAGATGGGAATGTGTAAGGAGTTACCCTGTACAGGGCTGTAACAAGATGTGAATGCATCCTTGTACTTACAAGATAAGAGAGACATTGATGGATTGAGAGGCAGGAAGCTAGCAGGGAAAGGATAGCAACAGTTTTAGTCATTGGACAAGTAATGATATGATGATGTTCTAAGCACGTATCCAAGGGTATAAAAAATCACCATTTTGCTGATAACGGCAGAATGCATTCTCCGACTAACATTGTTAGTTGCAAGTGTTACAATCCGGTAATAAAGAACAAAGAACCCTGATTTCGACTCAGCCTGGTGTTTGTCTCACTCATTCATGAACAAAGCAGACCTAACAACTCATGGGATAGAAGGGCCTGAGAACATGCTGTATCTCTAAATTAGAAAAAAAAATAACCTCTTAATTGCCCTATAAATGCTGATAATCTACCCTCCTCCAGTGGAGTTGACGCCATAGGCCTGATATGGACACTCTGCGATGGGCAATGAGGGCAGATATTCTTGAAAGAATTTCCCTCAGTGAGATGTAGTTATTGACATTAAAGATGTATGTGAGGTTAGCGATCTCCACAAAATGCTGGATGGTGCAGTACACACATTCTTCTGACAGCTGACCAATAATTTCATGTAGAGACTGAAGACTCTTTAAAATCACCTCATGAGTCCTGAGAGGTTAATTAATGTTTCCTGCATTTCAGTCAGACTAATTCAGGTTTCGTTTTTCTTTCCCTGTCAGCTCCATTCCTGCAAGGAGATGAATCCAGGCACTCCAGTTGATCAATGTGGGCATTCTGGGTGCAAACAAGCACCCTCTTTCCCATCTAGAATTGAGTCCCTCCATGGATCTAAAGACTAATTTAACGATCAGCCCCTCAACAAGATTTTGAGCTCTTTAGTAAGCACCGAAGGTTTGTTCCAATGTTGAGAATCAAGATTGTGGGCAAAAATGTGATCAGTGATGTGCTTTTGGATTGTCAATTAGCTCCCAGTTCAGATGGAAATGTCCATTCAATGGAATTCTGGCTGTTGATAAGATAGATAGGATAAGATAGAGGTAGGTAAGTTGTTTCCATTGGTAGGGGAGACCAGAACTAGGGGACATAGCCTCAAGATTCAGGGTAATAGGTTTAGGACAGAGATGGGGAGGAACTGGTTTTCCCCGAGGGTGGTGAATCTATGGAATTTGCTGCCCATTGGAGGTGACCTCAGTAAGGTTGGATGGATTTCCACATGGTGAGGTGAAAAAGGCGGGTAACTGGAGATGAGTGGATCATCAGATCAACCATGCGCACATTGAATGGTGGAACAGGCTCGACAGGCCGGATGGCCAACTCCTGCTCCTATTTCTTATGATGTCTCAAGAGATGAGAAACTATGTGTGACTTAATGGTTTGACCTAATCTATTCTTTCATCGGGGATCATTGATCTGTGTCAACCCACACATTCCTTGGCCAGATGTCGGGAGGCAATGGATCTGTTGCACCCGTGCCCTTGGTGAAAGACTGACCAAAACCTCAGTAACAATGGATACATGTTTTTGAGGTCAGAGAGCAGGAAATCAAGTCCTTTAGTCATTCGCATCCATGCCAAACAAGATGCCTATTTAAATTCAATACTCAGATTTATTGTCAGAGTACGTACATGACATCAGATTCAAAAAAACTATATTCAAGAAAGGATAACCACACAAAAGAGAGAAATATAAACAAATGTAAACAAACTGACTTGTGCAATAGAGAAAAAAAATATTCAGTGATAAATATTGCGCAAAGTAAGAGTCCTGAAATGAGTCTCTGAATGAATTTATTATTCCGGCATTTGATGGTTTAAATTAATCCCATTTGCCGCAAATATCTCTGAATCAGTGATTCTCAACCGTCTTTTTCCCATTCACATACCACCTTAAGTAATCCCTTCTTATCCACAGAGCACCTATGGCATCCTATTGTGCACTGTGGTTAGCAAGGGATTACTTAAGGTGGTAATAGAATAATACCTAGTGTCGCCGAGAATTTTCTCCCAGAATCACAGTGCGGCTTTCGCGCAAACAGAGGAACTACTGACATGGTCTTTGCCCTCAGACAGCTCCAAGAAAAGTGCAGAGAACAAAACAAAGGACTCTACATCACCTTTGTTGACCTCACCAAAGCCTTCGACACCGTGAGCAGGAAAGGGCTTTGGCAAATACTAGAGCGCGTCGGATGCCCCCCAAAGTTCCTCAACATGGTTATCCAACTGCACAAAAACCAACAAGGTCGGGTCAGATACAGCAATGAGCTCTCTGAACCCTTCTCCATTAACAATGGCGTGAAGCAAGGCTGCATTCTCGCACCAACCCTCTTTTCAATCTTCTTCAGCATGATGCTGAACCAAGCCATGAAAGACCCCAACAATGAAGACGCTGTTTACATCCGGTATCGCACGGATGGCAGTCTCTTCAATCTGAGGCGCCTGCAAGCTCACACCAAGACACAAGAGAAACTTGTCCGTGAACTACTCTTTGCAGACGATGCCGCTTTAGTTGCCCATTCAGAGCCAGCTCTTCAGCGCTTGACGTCCTGTTTTGCGGAAACTGCCAAAATGTTTGGCCTGGAAGTCAGCCTGAAGAAAACTGAGGTCCTCCATCAGCCAGCTCCCCACCATGACTACCAGTCCCCCCACATCTCCATCGGGCACACAAAACTCATAACGGTCAACCAATTTACCTATCTCGGCTGCACCATTTCATCAGATGCAAGGATCGACAACGAGATAGACAACAGACTCGCCAAGGCAAATAGCGCCTTTGGAAGACTACACAAAAGAGTCTGGAAAAACAACCAACTGAAAAACCTCACAAAGATAAGCGTATACAGAGCCGTTGTCATACCCACACTCCTGTTTGGCTCCGAATCATGGGTCCTCTACTGGCATCACCTACAGCTCCTAGAACGCTTCCACCAGCGTTGTCTCCGCTCCATCCTCAACATTCATTGGAGCGACTTCATCCCTAACATCGAAGTACTCGAGATGGCAGAGGCCGACAGCATCGAAGATCCAACTGCGCTGGGTAGATCACGTCTCCAGAATGGAGGACCATCGCCTTCCCAAGATCGTGTTATATGGCGAGCTCTCCACTGGCCACCGTGACAGAGGTGCACCAAAGAAGAGGTACAAGGACTGCCTAAAGAAATCTCAGTGGGTTGATATCGCCTCAAACCGTGCATCTTGGCGCCTCACAGTTCGGCGGGCAGCAACCTCCTTTGAAGAAGACCGCAGAGCCCACCTCACTGACAAAAGACAAAGGAGGAAAAACCCAACACCCAACTGTAGAGCTCGTCGAAAGAACCAAAGACTTGTTGATCCAAACCAAGGCTTTTATTAGCAAAAGACCGGAGCTCTTCACAGGTGGCCGACCAGTCCGGAATGATCCGACCTGGCTAGGGACACAACCCTTTAAGGCCCAAACAATAGGTGTGGCTTAGCTCTCAGCCAATCGCTGTAAGCACAGTCTAGATACAGTAACTATATACACTATGTACATTGGTGATAGATCTGTACTATCACATTCACCCCTTCTTGGAGAATTGACCCGGGAAAAAAAAAAAACAAAAACGAGGGAGAGAATGAAAAGGAAGGGGTAGGTCAAGGACTGTAGCGGTCAGGGGGTCTGACCATCCGGCGTGACCGCCGTGGTGCCGGGATTGGGGTCGCTGGAGTGGTGTCACCAGCGGGCTCATCGGGTGCGACTGCTCCGTCACTCAATTCCCCAGTCGTTTTGTCGGCAGGGTGGCCCGAGTCATTGGGGTGCTGTTGGTCCTTCTGTTGCGGCACGGGGCCTGGAGCATAAGGAGTTGGGGGGTTTGCTGGGTCTACCGCGTCCTGAGCTAGGTCCCGCACCGAAACAGTGTCCTCCCGCCCGTCTGGGAACTCCACGTATGCGTAATGTGGGTTCGCGTGGAGTAGAGTCACTCGGTCGACCAAGGGGTCGTTCTTTGAGTGCCGGACGTGGCGTCGCAAAAGGACGGGGCCAGGGACGGTGAGCCATGCCGGTACAGTGGTTCCCGATTCGGATTTCCTCGGGAAAAGGAACATCCTTTCGTGGGGGGTGGCATTTGTTGCAGTACATAGGAGGGAGCGGATGGAGTGTAAGGCACTAGTGAGAACCTCCTGCCAGTGAGAGGTGGGGAGACCTTTAGACCGGAGAGCCAGTGTAACCGCTCTCCATATGGTGGCATTCTCCCTCTCGACCTGGCCATTACCGCGTGGGTTATAGCTCGTGGTCCTGCTTGAAGCAATACCACACTCCAGAAGGTACTGTTGCAGCTCTGCACTCATGAATGAGGACCCCCTATCACTGTGGATGGAATTGGGGTACCCGAAGATGGTGAAAATACTGTGAAGGGCCTGTATCACTGAGGTGGCAGTGGTGTCTGGGCAGGCCACAGCGAATGGGAAGCGGGAGTATTCGTCGATGGCCGTAAGGATGTAGGTATTACGGTTGGTCGACGGTAGGGGTCCCTTAAAGTCTACGCTAAGACGCTCGAAGGGGCGGGTGGCTTTGATGACGTGGGAGTTATCCGGACGGAAGAAGTGGGGCTTGCATTCGGCGCACACCGAACAGGCTCGGGTCATGGAGCGGATCTCCTCAACTGTGTAGGGTAAGTTGCGCGCCTTGACAAAGTGAGCAAACCTAGTGACCCCTGGATGACAGAGCGCCTCATGGAGTTTCCGTTGGCGCACGTCCCCCTGGAGAGCGCGTCAGGCGGGTCGTTGAGCTTACCAGGCCGGTACAGGATGTCATAGTTAAAGGTGGAGAGTTCGATTCTCCATCTGGCGATTTTGTCGTTTTTTATCTTACCACGCTGGGTGTTGCTGAACATGAAGGAGACCGCGCGTTGATCAGTCAACAGTGTAAAGCGCCTCCCAGCGAGGTAATGTCTCCAACGACGTACCGCTTCAACTATGGCCTGGGCCTCCTTCTCGATCGAGGAGTGTCTACTCTCCGGACCCTGGAGGGTTCTGGAGAAGAAGGCTACAGGCCGACCGGCCTGGTTCAAGGTGGCTGCCAGGGCGAAGTCGGATGCATCGCTCTCGACTTGAAACGGGACAGACTCATCGATCGCGTGCAGCGTCGCAGCAGCGATGTCAGATTTGATTCGATCGAAAGCCGCTGTGGCTTCGGTCGAGAGGGGAAAAGAGGTGGTCTTGATAAGAGGACGTGCCTTGTCGGCGTAGTTTGGAACCCATTGGGCGTAATAAGAGAAAAGGCCCAGGCAGCGTTTGAGAGCTTTCTGGGTATGTGGGGGGGGTAAGTCCATTAAGGGACGCATGCGGTCAGGATCTGGCATGACTATCCCGTTTTCCACCACACAACCTAGAATAGCGAGTCGTGTGGTCCGGAAAACACACTTGTCCAAATTGTAAGTCAGGTTTAGCTGACGGGCAGTTTGAAGAAATTTGTCTAGGTTGGCGTCATGGTCCTGCATGTCGTGGCCACAGATGGTGATATTGTCCAGATACGGGAAGGTAGCGGTTAGCCCGTTCTGGTCCACCATCCTGTCCATTTCCCGCTGGAAGACCGCGACACCATTTGTGACCCCGAATGGTACCCTGAGAAATTGATATAGCCGCCCATTCGCTTCAAAGGCCGTGAATGGTCGGTCCTCGCAGCGGATCGGGAGCTGGTGGTAGGCCGAACGTAGGTCAATAGTGGAGAAAATGCGGTACTGGGCGATCTGGTTCACCACATCCGTGATGCGTGGCAGGGGGTACGCATCCAGGAGTGTGAAGCGGTTAATGGTCTGGCTGTAGTCGACCACCATCCGTAGTTTTTCCCCATTCTTGACAACCACCACCTGGGCTCTCCAGGGGCTTGAACTGGGTTCGATGATGCCCTCATCCAGCAATCTACGCACCTCACTCCTAATGAATTGCCTGTTTTCGTAACTATATTGCCGACTTTTGGTGGCCACAGGCTTCCAGCCAGGGGTGAGGTTTGCGAAGAGTGCTGGCGGGGCAATCCGGAGTGTGGAAAGGCCGCAGGATTGGCCCCGGGGCACGGGGGCGGGTTGCTCGGGTGCTTCGGGAGTGGGGCGATGGCAGACCGAGAGGGGGGCGTGGGGTCCCCCAAAGTGTAGGGACACCGTTTGGAACTGACACTGGAAGTCTAATCCCAGCAACACTGGGGCGCACAATTGGGGAAGGACGAATAATTTAAAGTGGGTGACCGTCACGCCCTGTACTTCCAGCGTGGCGATGCAATACCCCTTTATCCCAGTCGAGTGCGACCTCGTCGCTAATGAGATCCTCTGGGTAGTGGGGATAATGTCAAGTCCCCAACGGAGGGCCAGATCTGGCTGGATAAAACTGTCAGTTGACCCAGAGTCAAATAAGCAATTGGTGTAGTGTCCATGCACTTTAATCAGTTCCATTGCTCTGGTGAGGGGATGAGAGCATTGCTGGTTTAATGTTATTGAAGCAGTTGACAGGCGAGTTTTGCGCGATGACGTCACGCAACAGGATGACGACACACAACGGGATGACGTCACGCAACGGGATGACGTCACGCAACGGGATGACGTAGTCAACGCTCGAGGAGAAGGTTGGAGAACCTCCCGGAAGTGCTGTTGTGGCAGGTGAATGGTAAGTAGTGGGGTTTGTAGTTGCTCGTGATCGGTGGTCGGGCCCTGGCGGTCGTCAGCGATGGACGCTAGGGTGAGCACCTGGTTGGCCGCGGGGGTGGCTGCGGCGGCGGTAGCGTCGGCCCCGGGGGTGTCTGTGGCGGCAGCAGCAGCGGCGGTAGCGTCGGCCCCGGGGGTGTCTGTGGCGGCAGCAGCAGCGGCGATAGCGTCGGCCCCGGGGGTGGCTGTGGCGGCGGCAGCAGCGGCTGTAGTGTCAAGTGTTCCGCACGGGGGCGAGAGGCAGGCCATCACCATGGTTGGGACGGTGGGTTGCCCCTTCCGGGTTCGGCGTCTCCGTGACGTCAGGCGTTGCCGTGCAGGGGAGCCCTCGCTCTCATTGGACGAGAGCTCTGGGGAAGAAGAGTTTGAATGGGATAGTGGCGGTTGAGCTTCACACGAGGCACTGTGTTTGCTGGCGGCCATTTTAGACCTACAGACTGCAGCAAAATGGCCCTTTTTAAGGCACTTCTGGCACCTGGCTTTTCTTGCTGGGCACTGGGATCTGCTGTGCTTGTCCCTCCCGCAGAAATAACATTTCGGGTTCGCACGGGGCAGGGTAGCAGCAGCCGACAGGCCGTCAGGGGTAGGGTAGAAGGGCACTCTACTCACATCAGAACGAGGGGTCCAGTCCCTAGAGAGCTCGGTGGACTTTAAGGCTGCATCCTCCATTGTGATTGCAATCCGGGCCACGTCCTCTAGTTTTTCTACCCCTTGTTCGAGCAAGCGCAGCCTCACTTCATTCGATCTGAGCCCGGCCACATAGGCATCCCGGACGAGATCGTTTGTGATCTCGGCAGCAGTTTTGTCCACACAGTTACAGTCCTTGCCCAATGCCTTTAATACTTGTAAATATGCTCTGCTGGACTCACCGGGCTGTTGCTTCCTCGACGCAAGCACGAGCCGGGCATGAACTCTGTTCACCGGTTGATCATACAGTCCTTTCAGTACCTTTATGGCTGCGGTGTAAGTGGTCTCATCCTGGATGTTCTCGTAGACTCTCAAGGACACCATAGACAGCAATGCTGTTAGACGCTGGTTATCCTCCTCTACCTGAATGAATCTCAGGAAGTTTTCAAAGTTCAGCAGCCAGAAGTTAAAGGCTTTGAAGGCTGTAGCTGACTGTGGGTCGATATCAAGTTTTTCTGGCCGAGTTAAACGCTCCATCCCTTTCAAAAAAAATTCTTTTTGCTAATAAAATTGTAGAGCTCGTCGAAAGAACCAAAGACTTGTTGATCCAAACCAAGGCTTTTATTAGCAAAAGACCGGAGCTCTTCACAGGTGGCCGACCAGTCCGGAATGATCCGACCTGGCTAGGGACACAACCCTTTAAGGCCCAAACAATAGGTGTGGCTTAGCTCTCAGCCAATCGCTGTAAGCACAGTCTAGATACAGTAACTATATACACTATGTACATTGGTGATAGATCTGTACTATCACACCAACCCCAACCCACCAATTTTCCCCTGCAACCACTGCAATCGTGTCTGCCTGTCCCGCATTGGACTTGTCAGTCACCAACGAGCCTGCAGCAGACGTGGACATTTACCCCCTCCATAAATCTTTGTCCGTGAAGCCAAACCAAAGAATATGAGTGGAAAGAAAAAGATTGAGAACCACTGCTCTAAACCATTCCTGTCCATACATCTGTCCACATCAGTGATTTTTCAAACTTCCCCCTGTAATGATAGAGATCATGGTTGCAAGCAACTAGCAATGCCTTATTGTTTGATTATACTTGGCTGGACCAGGGGCTGACACAGAGCAAGACACACAGCATGCAGAGCTGTAATGGGGACTTGCAGCCTCATGGCCTCATGGTGCTGTTTACAACAACTTTAAAGTAAAGAACCTTTTCCTTTATCCATCTTAAGAACTCACACATAAAAGATGAAACATGGTGTCAGAAGTGAGATGAAGGAAATTAGAAGGAACTACTTTAAAAGGTAAAATCTAAAGTCAGAAACTGATCAGAAGCTAATCAGAGCTGATGAGAAAAGAGATAAAGTGAGAATGTCAGTTTCCTTATAGGCCGTAGGTGATGAAACCCTGGACATGTATAATAACTTCACATTTGCTGCTGAAGGAGGCAAAATGAAACTGGAAAAAATAATCGAACAGTTTGAGGCGTGCTGTATACCCTAAACATATTGTGACGTTTGAGAGGCACAGATTTTTCACATGTGCACAGAATACGGAAGAAAGGATTGATCAGTATGTGACTAAACTGAGAAACAAAAGCAGAACGGATGAATTTGATGGATTGACTGACTCGCTGATAAAAGGCAAACTTGTGTGTGGTATTCCAGACAATAGTCTCAGGGAAAGACGGCTTACAGAGCAAAATCTAAACCTGGAAAAAGCCATAACTCTCTGTAGAGCTGCAGAAACTGTAAAATTGCAGGTAGAAGAGCTGTTCAGTGAAACTAGCTGCAATGTGGAATGCAGTAAGCAAGAACAGACATAAACCATTAAACAAAAAGTGCACCAAAGTGGAAAGAGAGGCGTGGATAGTGAACAAAAATGAAACGGATAATCGAAAGATGCAGTGCACAACACCTACTAAAAAAGAGTCCAGCATATGATAAAACATGCAATAGGTGCATCAAAAGCAACCATTATGCCCACTGCTGTAGGAACCAAGTGCAAAAAAACAAAGTTCCTGCAGTAGATAAAAGGGAAATAGAGAAATTCTATGTAGATGTTGTGACTGAAAATAAGAAAGAAAACAGAGACTAGATGTTGAGATTAAAAGTGAATGACATTTACATTTCAGTTAAGTTGGATACTGGAGCACAAATTAATGTAATATCAGAGACAGATTTGAAGAGAATTAGACCCAGACCAAATATGGAACAAAAGTGAAGGTGACAGGATATTCGGGTACCAGTGCAAGGAGAATGCAACACAAGGACAAGGAGCACATGTTAGCATTCATCGTGGTACCAAAGGATGTACAGGCCATACTAGGTTTAACAGCCTGTGAGAAACTGAGCCTAGTGAACATGATCACGTGCGCTGCCCATGTCAGATGCAAAAATGGAGTGGATAAAGTCAGAGACAAAAAAGATGAAACTTTGAAACAACTGAGAAATATCATCTTGGATGGATGGCCCAACATGAAGCAGAACTGCTCACCTGACGTTGAGGAGTATAGGAACTGCAGGGCGAAACTATCAGTGGTGAAGACATCATCTGCAAAGGAAGCAAAATCCTTATCCCAAAGAGTCTGAGAAAAGAGATGCTAAAAAGGATCCATGGAGGACATCTCGGAATCAAAAAGTGTAAGAAAAGAGCAAGAGAGGTGATGTACTGGCCGAGAATCAACAATGATATAACAAATGAAGTGTCAAACTGTACAATATGCCAGAAATATCTTGCAAGCAATCCTGCAGAACCACTAAAGCCCCACCCAGCTCCATATAGACCTCACCAGAAGGAAGGCGCTGACCTATTCAAATGTCAAGGGAAGGACTATCTTGTAGTCACAGACTATTACTCCCTGTGTCCAGAGGTGTTTAAACTGAACACCACCACTGTAGAAGTTGTAATAACAGGTATGAACGGCATATTCTCCAGACATGGCTTGGCAAGCGAGGTCTTCAAAGACAATGGGTCCCAGTTTTGCGTTTAAAATTCCGATAGTTTGCCAAAGGGGACAGTTGAACACCACTGATCTAAATCTTTCAAATATTGTCGGTGTACTTGACTCTGCCACTTCTTCTCCCAGCCTGTTCCATGTCCCTCAGATCTCTTTTAAATGTGGAAGCATGTTTAGCATAGCGGTTAGCGCAACGCTGTTACAGTGCCGGCAATCGGGACCCGGGTTTGAATCCAACACTGTCAATAAGGAGTTTGACATTCTCCCCATGTCTGCGTGAGTTTCCTCTGGGTGTTCCAGTTTCCTCCCACCCTTGAAAACCTTCTGGAGTTGTAGGTCAATTGGGTGTAAATTGGCGGCACGGGCTCATAGGTCAAAAGAGTTTGTTACCACGCTGTATGTCTAAATTTAAATTTAAATTTAATTTCCATCTCACCTCAAACCTGGCCCTCTAGTCCTAGTTATGTCCAGCATGCTGTTGCCCAACATTGGAATGTGGACGATCCCCAATTCATCAAAAGGGACAGTCAATGACATCATCAGGTGTGCTTGGGTGGGGAGGGGCAATGGTAGGATTGCAAGGTAACTACACAAGCAGAGAGACCTGGAAACACTGGCCCAGACTCACTCCATGATACAGCAAGGATGGAGCCCATTCAACCAATATTTCCAGTGACCTCTCCACACTCTCAGCCCTGATGAAAGGGTCTAGAACGAAAGGTTGACCGCTCTTTTTCTCCCACTGAGACTGCTCATTCCGCTGAGTTCCACTGGTAGAGTGTTGGGTTACTCTAGATTCTAACATTGGCAATCTCTCACGTGCTTCCATATAATCATGTAACAATTACAGAACAGAAACAGGCCGTCTCGGCCTCTCTAATCCCACCAATTTAAGAAAACTCCACTAGTTCCACCTTCCCGCTCCCTGTCCATAACCATGAAGCCATTGCTGCATCTGGCCCTTTATATTCTGCTCTCTTCCGAAGACACTCATGATTGCAGTGTGATGGAGGCATGGTTAGTTTAGCAATTAGAGCGAACGCTATCGTAACACCAGTGACCCAGGTTCGAATCCGGCGCTGTCTGTTTGCTCTCCCCATGTCTGTGTGGGTTTTCTCCGGGGGCTCCGGTTTCAAATCGCACTAGGGGTCGTAGGCCAATTGGGTGTAATTGGGCCCAAAATGCCTGTTTATGTTAGTTATTTTGTTTTTCTTGCGATTTTATCTTCGTCATTTTAGTAGCCAAATCCCAATTAAGGGGAACCTCTTTCTCCTTGACCTCTTTACTCTCCTTCATTGCCTTGGCTCCTTTTTAGACGTGTTCCATATAACAGTAGTAATATCAAGCAGTGGAGCCAAGATTTAACCACTTGGATAAAAATAAGATTTGAGTGAAAGGGTGGTAAGTATTAGAAGTTGGCAAGAGCTCACGACGACTACAACCTACTCCACGTAGTTGTCAGCCGGAAGTCAAGGACCTCTCATCAAGGTGCATGTCTAAATTAAAAATTAAATTTCAAGCCAAGCTTGGGTCCAACTCCATCTACAAATTTGCTGATCATTCCACCGTTGTTGGCCGAATAACTGGAAATGATGAGTCAGGAGACAGGTTGGAAAGTGGGAATCTGGTTGGATGATGCCAGAACAACAATCTTGCTCTCAACATCACCAAGACCAAGGAGCTTATTACTGATTTCAAGAAGGTGAGGCCGAGGGACTAAACACCTCTCCACATTGATGAGACAGCAGTGGAGAGGGTTATTACCTTCAAGTTTCTGGGAGTCCATGTATCAGAGGACCTCTCCCGAATCCAGCACATCAAGGCGACCATGAAGAAGGCATACCAACATCTCTACTTTCTGCAAAATCTGAGATGATTTGTCATATTGTTCAATACTCTATAAAACCTCTTCTGGTTTACCATGGAAAATAGACTGACCGGCTGCATCAAGGCCTAGTCTGATGATTCAAATGGCCAGAAAACACAGAAGTTTATGGAACATGGCAAACGTACTGTCTATTACTGAAAGTATCAACATGAGGTACTGCCCCAAGAAGGCAACCAACATCATAAATGACCCCCATCACCCTGGTCATAATCTTTTCACTCTGCTATCTTTGAGCAGAAGGGACAGAAGCCTGAATCCAGCAACTCTCAATTCAAGAACAGATTTACTTTCTAATGCCCATCAGGCTCCACTTACTGACCTAATTATGAACTAGTCCAGGACCACTGATCATCAACCTTATTCATTTTGTGCGTCCTTGAAGAAGCTCACAAACCTTTGACCTAACAAAAGTAGGTGATGAATCTGTGGAATTTGTTGCCACAGACTGTTGAGGAGGCCAGGCCATGAGATGTATTTAAGGCAGAGATTGATAGGTTCTTGATTAGCCAGGGCATCAAAGGTTATGGGGAGAAGGCCGGGCAGTGGGGCTGAGCGGGAAAATGGATCAGCTCATGATTAAATTATGGGGCAGACTTGATGGGCTGAATAGCCTATTTCTGCTCCTATATTTTATGTCCTTATTTACCTCCTTGAACTAGATCCGGCATCATTTCATGTTGCAGACTCGCTCACATCTACCCTCGTTCCATAACACTTGCCTGCCCTGTTGAGTATTACCATCATTCTCTGCTTTTATTTTAAATGCTCTGATACTTTTCAAAGAACCTTTTCTTTTCATGTTAGTGTTCATAATTG
Organism: Narcine bancroftii; assembly: GCF_036971445.1. Lineage (NCBI taxonomy): Eukaryota > Metazoa > Chordata > Chondrichthyes > Torpediniformes > Narcinidae > Narcine > Narcine bancroftii. Next base: position 363,001,972 of record NC_091470.1, on the reverse strand, counting down.
AGCTGGTGCAGACTTCCCTTTTTTACTCGTAATTGAGCAGGAGTCTGGAAGTCCAGGCACAATGACTAAATTTGCAAATGTATATAAATAAAACTGATAATTTCTAAAGCAGAACAAAACCTTGTTTTGAAGAGAAATGGAGGGTTTATGGGTGTGAAGTAGGGAAAATTTAGAATTAGATTGTTATGGACTAGGTTTATGTAGGTCGGTACAACAATGAGGGCTGAATGGCCTACATCATGCTGTAATATTTGCTGATATTCTGTTGTTGAATGGACAGGGGAATCTGGCACTAAAATATCAGTTACAATAAACGAATTTCACAAAATCGGAAAATGTCCAATGAGCAACGTTAATTCAAACAGAATGATAACAACACTCAAGGAAAACAAGTAAGATGGACCGATTCTGATTGGTAGTAGTTTCCAGTGAACGCTGCAATGCCGACGATCACGTGCCTCCTCCTCTCCTCGACAAGCGGGCTATAATCCAAGGAGACCATCCATATCAGGACATTATGTAACCCAGAGCTGCATCATCTGTACAGATCGGATTGACAAAAATTAAAGCTGCATTTGTCCACCTATTTACTTTTCTCACATAAATTCTGAGAGAGTGAACTTTATTTCATATCACAACCTTACGAATCGTGATTTGTGAATTCTGTACAGGGCAAAATTCTATTTCCTGAATGGCAGCAAGGCTACAGTTGCCTGTATGTTTAGCGGAGGTGTGGTATGACATTATAAATTTCTACAGTGGTGTGGTGGAAAGTGTACTGAGCAGCTGCATCATGGTCATGGTATGAAAACACTAAGACCCCTGAGCGTAAAGCCCTTCGAAAGGTAGTGGACACAGCCCAGGACATCACAGGCAAAACCGTCCCCACTACTGAGAACATCTACAGGGAACGCTGCCATCAAAGAGCAGCAGAAATCATCAAAGACCCTCACCACCCACCACATGTTCGGCTCTCACTGCTGCCATCAGGAATGAGGTATCGGTGCCACAAGACTCGCACTGCCAGGTTCAGGAACAGCTGCTACCCCTCCACCAACAACAAACTCAATCAGAGACTCATTTAAAGACTCTATATGTGTGCTTTATTGATTCTCCTTTCTGTATTGCACAGTCAGTTTGTTTACATTTGTTATCTGTTTGCAGTTCGTTATTTCTTTACATTTTACGCTCTGTACACTTTATTTTATGCCCTACCAATTAGTAGACGTCTAGTGCCCGCATTGTGCTAAATTCTGCACTTGATGACTGGGACTGGAAAGTCACCTTTGTGTCCACAGATGAACTGCACAATAAGTGTCTTCTTTGATCCGAAGGATGACCAATACCATAATAAAATAGAGTGTGGCTATCGGCCACTGTGAGTGGAAGAAACACGTTGAGTCAAGTAGAGTTTGAAACCAACTGATTTACTGATTCAAACTTGCACGTTTAAAGAGGTCCCTGCTGGTCCTGCGCTCGTCCGGGGTGGAAGTGATTTCAACTTCCTGTCCGTTGTTTTGCCACCCCCCACACCCAGAGCTCCTGAATATGTCTCTGACTCCGGACTCGACTGAAACTTCTGGCACTGGTTTGCCTGCCCATGTGGGTGAGCCGCCACATGACCGACAAGAGGAGATGCTGAGACCATACTCCGTCCACTGTCTACTTTATGTGGCCGCCTTCACTTCTTGACTGAAGGGACCACCACTGGGTGCTCCATGTCCGGGTGTGCCAGCTTGAGGCGGTCTGTGGTAAATGTCTGAGTTAATGTGGGCGGGGAGCCTAAACCTCGCCACCCATGTTGTGATCAGCACCCTGGCACATGTCTCTGCCATCGTTTTGGTGATTGGCACGGCTTCCGGCCACCTCGTGAACTTGTCCTCCATTGTAAGTAGATACCTTGCTCCTCTCGAGACAGGTAGTGGGGCCACAATGTCCATGTGCACATGATCAAACCGCTGTGTGTTGGCTGGAAATATTGCAGCGGTGCCTTTACATGCCTCTGGATCTTGGAGGTCCGGTGGTGTGTGCATGTCCTGGCCCAGTGGCTGACATGCTTGTGTAGGCCAGGCCACATGAAGCGATCTTCAATTAACTGGATGGTCGCCCGGATGAAAGCGTAGGTTAACCCGTGCAAAATGTCGAAGATCCGGCACCTCCAAGTGGTCAGTACGATGGCTGAGGTTGCCCAGTGGAAGTATTGCAAAGGAGTTTGATATCTCTGGGTCCAATTGGTACATCCTCAAGATGGAGTCCGGTGACTGTGGTTCGGTATGCCAATAGTTCATTGACCCCCTGTTTGTGCCCCTGCTAATGCCACATAATCTACTCCCAGAGCCAAAATGTGCCCTGATTGGATAGAGATTCGGGACAGCGCATCGGCTATCACGTTGGTCTTCCCCGGGGTCTGCTTGATCGTGGTGTTGAATTTGGATATGAACCACAGGTGTTGGTGCTGGTGGGCTGACCACAGGCTGGACACCTTGGTGAACGCGAAGGTGAGGGGCTTGCGATTGATGAAGATTGTGAACTCCTTCCTTTCCAGGAAATACCTGAAGTATCAAATGGCCAGATATAGGGTCAGCAGGCTCTCTGTCGAACACGGCGTACTTGATCTCTGAGGCTGCAGGTGTTGCTGACGAAGACGAGCGGCTTCCATTGCTCTTTGATTAACTGTTCAAGTACGCCACTGACTGCCATTTTGGAAGTGTCTACACTGAGGGCCGTGGGGACGTCTCCAGGTGTGGACCAGGAGTGTGACATTTGCTAGAGCGTCCTTGGCCTGGTTGAAAGCTGCTGTCGCTTCTGGTTCACCAGGAAATGGTGTGCGCGGAGGAATTCTGCATCCCACAATGGTTGTGACACTGTGGTTAGCGTAAAGATCCATAGAACCAAATTGCCAAATGTGTGTGTCATAGGTGCGGAGGTTCTGTCATTAGCCGCCTTGAGATCTGGTCCAGCCCTTCTAGTCCTGGCATCTTGGCTCAAGGGGAGGGGGGGGAAGATGCTGATTTCTGTTCCTGTGTCTGTTAGGATCCTACACCTGGAGTGTCTGTCCCAGACAAACAAGAGGCTATCCCACTGGCCAGCCGCCGTGGCCATCAGTGATGGCTGGCCCTGTAATTTCCCTGGAACGAGCATGGGGGTCGGCATTGGATGGCCCAGGATCCCCATCTCTGATGGTAGAAACGTCAAGGCTCAGAGCTGTTGTGTCCTGGTGTGGGCAATGCTGACTTCGCTGCTGGGGCGCGGGGTGGTTGGGCCTTCATTCGCGACGCACTAATTCTGACGCTTGTTCCGGTGTCTCTTTTAGCACGCCACAGGACGTACGCGTGCACGGCCACTTTCTGCAGGTCGGAGAAATCCTCATTTGCCATGTGGGTGAGCCGCCACATGACCGACAAGTGTGGTGGATGTCCTCTGGCATCTGCTGCAAAGAGTAGACACATGGCTGTCTTCCAGTGCCAGCATGTCACTCATTAGTGACAACAGTGCACGATCACCTAGGCCGTCCATGCTCAGCAACCGCTCAGCCCACCCGCGACGTGAGAGGCTGAAAATGCTGACCAACAAGGTTCTGAGTGTCTCATACCTGCTGGCCTCCGGCAGCTGCTGCAAAATATCCATTATTCGGCCTGCTGTCGCTTGGTCGAGCGCCGCTACCACACAGTAGAACCTGGTCTCATTGGAGACGATGTTGCTGACCCAGAACTGGGCCTCTGTTTGTCAAAACCAGACGAGGGGCTGAGAAAGTTGGCAGTTTAAACGAAAGTGCATTTTGACAAGTCAAGTTGCTTGCGTTGTCCATGTTGCTGGAATCATTCGTGTCAGGTCCAATGCTGTTGGGTCACTGTAGAGCTCGTCGAGAGAACCAAAGACTTGTTGATCCAAACCAAGGCTTTTATTAGCAAAAGACAGGAGCTCTTCACAGGTGGCCGACCAGTCCAGAATGATCCGACCTGGCTAGGGACACAACCCTTTAAGGCCCAGACAGTAGGCGTGGCTAAGCTCTCAGCCAATCGCTGTAAGCGCAGTCATTACACTCTAGATACTGTGACTATATACATTGGAGATAGATCTGTACTATCACATTCACCATTGTGGCTATCGGTCACCATGGATGGAAGAAACTCGCTGTGTCGAGAAGAGTTTCAACTGATTCAAACTCGCGCACTTCAAAAGGTCCATGCTGGTCCCAGCGCTCGTCTGGGGCGGAAGTGACGTCAACTTCCTGTCTGCTGTTTTGTCCCGCACTGAGAGCTCCCGGATAGGTCTCTGACTGCGGACTCGACCGCAACTGCTGGCATTGGATCGCCTGCCGCGTGGAGGTAAGCTGCCACAACAGTTTATTTTTTGATCTACCAATTAGTGGTAATTCTGCTGCGCCTGCAGGCAAAAAAGAATCTCAGGGTTGTGTGTGATGTCATGTATGTACTCTGACAATAAATCTGAAATCTGATATTCACTGGAAGGCAGCAATATAAATCATTCAAAATAGTAGGGTTTTGCTGCCAATTGTAACCCGTTGATCTCACCATACTCGATTTCAGTTTCTGTAATAAAAGGAAAACCAGCCTGTCAAAACACAGAAAAGGAGCAAACAGAATGTTTGGGCAACACTTGAGTCATTTGTTATAGTTAATTTATGGACTGAACGTGGAGTATTGTGCAGAGTTCTGGCCATCCACCTTGAGGAAGGGTCATAAAGCTGGAAAAAGTGCAGAAACTAACAACGTAGTGGTTAACATGAGCTTATTACAATGCCGGTGCCCAGGGTTCGAATCCTGCATTCCCCCCATGTCTACATAGGTTTCACTGGTTTCCTTGAACCCTCCAAAGATGCATGGGGTGAGTAGGTTCATTGGTCACATGGGTGTATTTGGGCAATGTGGACTTGGCACCAGAAGGGTCTGTTACTGTGCTATATATCTAAAATTTGAAAAAAATATATATTTTAAAAATATTTGGTCCTACCGGACAGTAACCGGCCCACGAGTCCATGCTGCCCAATTTACACCCAATTTACCTACACCTCCGGTACGTTTCAAATGGTGGAAGGAAACCAGAGTTCCCAGCGAAAACCCATGCAGACATGGGGAGAATGTACAAACTCCTGACAGACAGCGTGGGATTCGAACCCTGGTCCACTTCGCTGGTGCTATAAAGGCATTGTGCTAACCGCTACACCAACCGCGCCGCTCTATTAAAAGTTGGTAGGATGGTAAACAAGGTGTACTGTGTGTTAGCCTTCATTCGTCAGGGGAATGAGTTCAAGTGACATGAGGTAAAGTTGCCGCTCTATAAAAATCTGGCAACATATGTTTGTTCGTATGGGCTGGCCCACCCTCCTTATGACATCCTCTCCTAGACTCCTCTCATGTGACCCAGGCCGTAAAGATCGAGTCCCCTCTTCCTCTCCTCATTTCCCCAGCCTTAACCTGGGCCAGCAATCTCTAGTGTAATAAAGCCTATTGTTCCCCTTAGTCTTTGGCTGTGTATTATTGGGGCAACTGGTAGTGCCCAAACACTGCACTTGGAGTTTTGCAATCAATTCGGGTCACCTCATTACAGGAAGGATGTGGATGCTTTGGCAAGGTGTAGAGGAGGTTTACCAGGATGGTGCCTGGATTTTTGGAGCAACGAGAATGAGCGATGAATTAATAGAGGTATAACAAATGTTGTAGTGCTTAGATTGGGTGGATTGCCATCAGCTTTTTTCCTGGGGCGACAATAGCAAATACCAGAGGACATATGTTTAAGGTGAATGGAGGAAAATTCAGAGACGATGCCAGAGGTAAGTTTTTTAAATAGTGCTGGGTACCTGGCACGCGTTGCTGTGGTTGAAGGTGGAGGCTGGTACCATAAGAACATTTAAGAGAGTCCTGGACAGGCACATGGATGCCAAAAAAAAATAGAGGGTACTGGGTGTGAGGTTGGGAAGGATCTGATTGTTGTGGAGTAGGTCAGCTCAACATTGTGGGCTAAAGGGCCTGCACTGTGCTGTAATGTTCTACGTTCGATGACAGTTAAATAATTCATGAGAATGCTACCAAAATGGGTTGGTTTGAATTAGATGGAAAGGCTGGATAGGCTGGGAAATTCCCTAGAATTAAGTGGGTCCTGATTGGGGTTTATCAAGAAGTATATGAATCAGTCTTTGTCCCAGAAAAGGGAACATAAATTTAAGGTGAGATGGGAAAGATTTAAAAGGGATCTGAGAGACAACTTTATTTACACAGAGGGGGGAGGGGTAAGTGAAATGAGCTGTTCAGAGGACATGGAGGAGGCAGGGACAATTGTAATATTTACATTTTTTATTTACAGCACATTTCTGGCATTTAAACCCAAATTAAGCTACAACTTGGGTTCCACACTATGCCGACAAGGCATAGCCACTCATCAAGACCACCTCCTTCCCCCTATCAACCGAAGCCAGAGCAGCCTTCGACCGCATCAAATCGGACATCGCTGCTGCAACACTGCACGCCATCGACGAGTCCATTCCGTTCCAAGTCGAGAGCGATGCGTCCGTCTTTGCACTGGCAGCCACTTTGAACCAGGCCGGCTGGCCTTCTTCTCCAGAACCCTCCAGGGTCCTGAGAGCCGACACTCCTCTGTCGAGAAGGAGAGTGGTACGAAACTGGAGCCATCGGGAAAAACCCACAAAGGGAGAAAGTACAAACTCCTTACAGGCAATGTAGGTTTTGAACCCGTTTCTCTGGTGGTGTAACAGCGTGGCGCTAACCGCAATGCTAATCGTCTACCCATGCCATACAACAGACATTTAGAGGGATGGGCAGAATGTAGGTAAATAGGACTAACTTGGTCAACATAGACAAGTTGGGCTAAGATAGGGTAGAGAGTCGGAATCCTTTTTTCCCCCTGGATAAAAAGATCACATTTTAGAGAATATGTAGTTAAAGTGAGAGGGTGCAGTTCAAGGGAGATATGTGGGCAAGTTATTTTCCACAGTGGTGGATGCCAGGCACAGTAGTAGAAACAGATAGTGGTTTCCAGACAGAAACATGGAGATGCAGGGAACAGAAGAACTTTAGATTAATTTGAGCATCATGTTCGGCACAGACATTGTGGGCCGAAGGGCCTGATCCTGTTCTGTGTTCTGTCAGTCCAACTTCCAGCTGCACGGACACCACATTGTTGTGGCTAATTAGTAGATAGTCCAGTGAGGTAAAGTGCCCAGGTGGGTCGTGGAGGAAGGTACTCTCACAACAATACTGGATCTCCTATGGGGAAACGAGACAGGACAGTTGACAGAAGTATGTGTGGGAGAACATGTTAGGTACAGTGATCATAATGCCATTAGTTTCAAGTTAATCAGGAGAAGGATGGGTCTGTTCCTCGGGATGAGATTCTAAACTGGAGAAAGACCAATTTTGAGGAAATGCAAAAGGATCTAGAATGCAAGGACTAGAACAAATTGTTTTCAGGCGAGGTAAGTGGAAGATCTTCGAAGGTAAAATTTTGAGAGTACAGTGTTTGTATGTTCCTGTGGTGATTAAAGGTCTGTTGTATCCCTTGGTTTTTGAGGGATATTTGGATCTGATTAAGAAAATGTATAAAAATGCAAGAATAAATGAGAAGGAAATCAGGAATTAAAAAAAAGACATGAGGTTGCTTTGGCAGACAATGTGAAAGAAAATTCTCAGGACTTCTACAGATGTATTAAGAGCAAAAGGATAGTAAGGGACAAAATGAGTTCCCTGGAAGAATAGAGTGGTTGGGTTTATATGGAGCAGACAAAATAGAAGAGATCTTCCATGTGTTTTTTTTTGCACCAGTATTGACTCAGAAAGCTGGCACAAAATCTAGAGAAGTAAGGAAAACAAGCAGTGAGGAGGAGGTGCGGATAAATAGGTGCGGATAAATCTCTGGGGCCTGACAGGATATTCCTTCTGTGAAGAGCGTGTCAAAAGAACCAAAGACTTGTTGATCCAAACCAAGGCTTTTATTAACTAAAAGACTGGAGCATATCACAAGTAGGTCGACCAGTCCAGAATGACCTGGTCTGGCTAGGAGCAACCCTTTAAGACCTGCCAATAGGTGGCAAGGCTTTTATTAACTAAAAGACTGGAGCATATCACAAGAAGGTCGACCAGTCCAGAATGACCTGGTCTGGCTAGGAGCAATCCTTTAAGACCTGCCAGTAGGTAGCAAGGCTTTTATTAACTAAAAGACTGGAGCATATCACAAGTAGGTCGACCAGTCCAGAATGACCTGGTCTGGCTAGGAGCAATCCTTTAAGACCTGCCAATAGGTGGCAAGGCTTTTATTAACTAAAAGACTGGAGCTTATCTCAAGAAGGTCGACCAGTCCAGAATGTCCTGGTCTGGCTAGGAGCAACCCTTTAAGACCTGCCAATAGGTGGCAAGGCTTTTATTAACTAAAAGACTGGAGCTTATCACAAGAAGGTCGACCAGTCCAGAACGACCTGGTCTGGCTTGGAGCAATCCTTTAAGACCTGCCAGTAGGGGGGGCTACACTCTCAGCCAATCACAGTCATCCTACACTACCATCTGTACATGTACACATTGGTGATAGAATCTGGACTATCACACTCTGACATTGAGGGAGGCTAGTGTAGTAGTTGCAAAGGTTCAGGCAGAAATATTTGAAATGTCTTTAGCCATTGGTGTCGAGCTCATGTTGATCTGATTTACCCGTGTTCAGCCCAGACCCTTCTCATGTCTGTTAAATGTTACATTTATCCCTCTTGCAGCTCGTTCCACATGCACAACACCCTCTGTGTGAAAAAAGGTGCACCTCAGATCTCTTTAAAATCTCTCCCATCTCACCTCAAATTTAGGTCCTCAACTTTAGATTCTCTTTTCTAGAGCAAAGGCGGACTCCTCCTGACTTTGTAAACCTCAATTAAGTCTCCCTTCAACTCCAGCAAATTTTCCCAGCCTCTCCAGCCTTTCCCTGTAATTCAAGCAAACCAGTGCTGGTAGTATTCTCATGAATCTTTCAGCAGCTATGGAATATAGAACATTCATGGCCCTTCAGCCCATGATGTTGTGCTGACCTGTGCAAACCAGCTCCACATCAATCTCAATCAGTGGTTCTCATCCTTTTTATTTCCACTCACATGCCACTTTAAGCAATCCCTATGCCATCACTGCTCTGTGATTAGTAAGGGATTACTTAAGGTGGGATTTGGGTGGAAAGAAAAAGTTTGAAACCCACTGTTTTAATAATACCTCATGGACTCGTTATGTGCACGGTTTCAGGACTCCAAAGGAAATGGGCCAGTGACAATTTTCCTCAAGCAAAATATTTCAGTAAAAATTGGGTCTAGAGCAGTGATTCTCAACCTTCGCTTCCCACTCACATATCACCTTAAGAAATCTCTTACCAATCACAGAGCATTTATGGCATAGGGATTACTTAAAGTGGTATGTAAGTGGAAAGAAAAAGGTTGAGAACCACTGATCTAAATCTTCCCTACCTGTGGCGCAAATAAAAGATCTCACAACTGGAGGGAGAACACACGCTTTTATTAGCTTATAACAAGGGTTAGGGTCTTACCGTGGTCTTCAGTAGGGCTCAGGGTTTAGGCAGGAAATGTGGGTTAAATATGGGTAGAAGGGGAGGAGCCAGCCATCACCAGTGAATCTCAGTTCACTGCATTCACCCCTTTCAGCAGAATTAGGGCCTGTGGATAAAGGCAGAGAACACAGATTCTACAAAATATCAAAATATGTACAATTATTTACAGATTTAAATGATCTGGGGCTCTGGAAATCCTGCAGGAGTGCTTCAGCTCCAGTGGGCCTTGGGCTCCTTGGGTCTCCTGATCCCCTCATAGGGGAAGTACAGTGGGTGGTAGGGTCTCCGGTTCTATAACAGAGGGGGAAGATTCTTCCTCCTGAATCATCTCCTGAGGCCCTGATTGGAGACGTTGAAAAAGAGGTTTGGGTCACCTGAGGCAACGGCAGGTGCCAGGTCCCTGATAGAGATGGTGTCTTCCCTGCCATCTGGGTACTCCATGTAGGCATACTTGGGGTTGGCATGGAGTAGTCTCACCCTCTCCACCAGGGTGTCGGTCTTGCTTCTCCTCACATGCTTTCTTAGAAGAACCAGACCTGATATAGGAACATAGGAACATAGGAAGTAGGAACAGGAGTTGGCCAAAAATGGCCCATCGAGCTTGCTCCGCCATTCAATACGATCATGGCTGATCTAATTTATGACCTAACTCCATCTGGTGAGCCCAGTTGGTAGTGTAGTTCTCGATCCAGATATTCTTTCAAAATTGAATTAAAAGCTCATGAGGAATCGCATTGGTCACTGTACAGAGTAGCGACTGAATGGAGTGGAGTGCCATGGGTAGGACATCCTGCTAGCATGAGTCTGGGAGTCCACTTGACTTCAGGGCCAATTTGACAGCTTTCCAGACCATGGCATTTTTTTTCAATCTGCCCGTTCCCTCGAGGATTATAGCTAGTAGTCCTGATGGATGCAATGCCCCTCATTAGTAGCTCCTTGCTCATAATAGCTGGGGTACCTAAACAGGGTGAAAGTAAAATCTAGGGCCTTGATTACTGCTGAGGTGAAGGTGTCTGGATGTGGGATAGCAAACGGGAAGTGGGAGTACTCATCAATAACAGAGAAGAAGAAAATGTTCCCATTCGTGGAGAGGAGAGGTCCCTTAAAATTGACACTGAGCCATTCGAAGGACTTGGATGACTTAATCAGATTCACCTTTGTGGGGAAGTAGAAGTATGGCTTGCACTCCGCGCAGACCTGGAAAGACCTGGTCAATTCCTTGATACCTGTCATTGAGTAGGGCAGATTGCGCGCTTTGACAAAATGAGCCATGCAGGTGACCCCTGGATGGCAGAGCTCACTATGTAGAGACTGCAGTTGGCCGGTGTGTGCTGAGGCACAGCTTTCTCTGAATAAGTTATGTGGAGGTTCATTAAGGGAACGAGACCAATAAGCGATATCATAATTGTAGGTGGAGAGCTCGATCCTCTACCTAGCAATTTTGTCATTTTTAATTTTTCCCCTCTTGACTTTATTGAACATAAGTGCGACCGAGCGCTGGTCAGTGAAGAGTGTAATTTTCCTACCAGCCAGATAGTGCCTCCAGTGTCTGATGGCCTTCACAATGGCTTGATCCACAGAGGGATTCCAGAGCTCATGGCCTTGCAGGTTTGAAAAATGCAACTGGCCTGCCTGCCTGGTTAAGGGTAGCTGCCAGAGCCAGGTCCAAAACATCACTTTCCACTTGGAAAGGTACATTCTCATCCACTGTGTGCAGCGTGGCTTTCGCAATGTGGCTTCAGTCATAGGTAAAAGCTGTTTGGGCTTCAGCTGAGAGGGGGAAATTAGTGGATTTTAAGAGGGGGGAAAACCTTATCGACATATTGAGGGACTCACGGGGCATAAATATGAGAAAAACCCCAGGCATCTCCTCAAAGCTTCCATGGTTCTTGGAATAGGGAGCTCTAACAGAGGGTGCATCCTACTGGGGACGGGGATGATAATACCATTCTCTACCTCGTAGCCCAGGAAGGCCAGTCGTTTAGTCACAAACATACACTTGCTGGAGTTATAAGTGAGGTTTAGGGCTTTTGCTGCGTGGAGAAAACTCTAAAGGTTGCATTATGATCCTCCAAGGTATAGCCACAGATGGTAAAGGAAGGGAAGGAAGTCTTCAACCTGTACTCGTCCACCATTCTGTCCATCTGCCTCAGAAAGATAGAAACCCCTGTGGTAATGCCGAAAGGGACCCTCCAGGATTGATAGAGATGGCTGTTTGCCTCAAATGCAGTATAAGGACGGTCCTCGGAATGGGTTGGTCGATGGTCAAATAGACCTGACACTTTGCAATATCATTCACCTTGTCCAAAATTTAAGGAAGGGGGTAATGCAGCCAGGATTGAAAAACAATTAATTGTTTGGCTATCATCAATTATTAACCTGGACTTATTTCCTATTTTACTACCACCACTTGCGCTCTCTACGGGCTAGTGCTGGGTTTAATGATTTTCTCATTGAGCAGGCATTCAGTCTCTGATTTTATGAACTCTCGATCAGCTGCACTGTACCTCCTGCTCTTCGTAGCAATTGGCTTGCAATCTGGAGACAGACTTGGGAAAAGAGGTGGGGGGGGGGTCGATATTAAGTGTGGAGAGGCTGCACGTGGACTCTGATTTTAATGACCCTCTGCTCTGAACCATTATGAGAGGGAAGGGACCAGAATACTCCAAGGTCACATTTTTAAGGTGGCACCAGAAGTCAAGACTCAACAGTACGGGAACATATACATCATTAAGCACATACAACCGAAGTTTACAAAATTCCCCCCACCCCTTCAAAAGACAAATGTACAGTACAATGTTCTTGAATATTAGAGTGCGAATGAGCCGCTATAAATATACAATAATTAGAAGGATACAGTCTGCACTACTCAAACACATAACCTGTTTTTCTTACATCCATGTGCCTGTCTAAGAGTCTTTTAAATGTCCCTCCTGTACCAGCCTCCACCACAACTCCCAGCAATGCATTTCAGGCACCTGCCACTCTGAGATTCTGAGTAAAATACTTACCTCTGACATCTCTGCTCTATTATCGCCCCAGGGGGAAAATAAGGTGCTGTCTGTCCACCCTATTAAGCCCCTTTTCATCTTATACACCTCTATTAAGTCACCTCTCATCCTTCATCACTCCAAAGTAAAAAAAAACCCTAGTTCTGTCAACCTTGACAACTTATTCTCTGAGAACAAGCTGTTACGCTGTTCAGCTAATTATAGAGCCATATCAAGCATTTTTATTGTTCAAAGATGGACACTTGAATCTCCACATTGACCATCCTCTGTGATACAGTGCAACTAAATGTGGAATTCAAATACTTCCCGACAATGCAGATGTACTGGACTTTGTGACCGATATTACTTAATTACATTTTGCTGGCTTTTGTGGGAGCTGCACGTTTGAGATAAGACTGTGCCTCGTAACAGGCCAGACTCAATAACATTATTCTGTCTTGCAGCTGAAAGCCTAATCTTGTCAGCAAACAATGAGGTGGTGGATAAGGTGAATCGCATACAAAGCTACGATGCCAAAGGATTGTCTGGTTTTATGTCAATTGGAGGAACAATTGCCTTTCGCCCATCCTTCAGCAGGAGATCTCAGACAATCACACACACTTACAGTACATAATATTCCTTCTCACAGGAAACCCATTACAAACAGCAGTGATGCAATAAGCGTCTTTCCCCAGCCGCCTGAAATGTGTTGATAAAAATGTTATCACAGCAACCAGGGTTGTCGTCTGTGTGAGGAATTATACAAGGGGGTTAGTAATTAAACAGAGGGATTAAAATAAGATTAACATAACTGACAAGGAATGAAGAATCAAAGTCCTGGATACAAGGTGCTAAACCCAAGCAATAGCCTTTGAATGTGTGCAACATGTGTGAATTATTCACTAATTTGTCAATTTGCGGCAGTAGATGATGCGGTTAATGTTCCCAACAAATGCGCCATGTGCTTCAATGTCTGTCTGAATATAGAAATAGAAAACCATCAATGTCTTGTAGGTCGGATAAATCTACTGGAGGAACTCAACGGGTCGAACAGAATCAATGGGATGAAAAAAAAATGTTTGATAATTTGGGTTAAGTCTGAATGAAGGATTCTGAGCTGAAATGTTGGCCAGTCTATTTCTCCCAAAGAACATAGAACATAGAACATTACAGTACAATACAGACTCTTTGATCCACGATGTTGTGCCGATCCATATATACCTATCAAAAACAAATGAAATCCTCCCTCATAACCCTCTATTTTTCTTTCATCCATGTGCCTGTCTAAGAGTCTCTTAAATCTCCCTATTGTCCTAGCCTTTATCTCCACCTCTGGCAAGGCATTCCACCACCCACAACTCACTGTGTAAAAACCTTACCCCTGATGTCACCCCTAAACTCTGGTACTTGCTACACCTGCTCTGGGAAAAAGATGGTGGCTGTCCACCTTATCTATGCCTCTTATAGTCTTGTCAACCTCCAATCTGTCTCCTATCAAGATGCTGCCCAACCTGCTGGGTTCTTCCAGGAGAGTGTTCATTGATCTGGGATCCAGCCTTTGTAGTCTCTCTTGTGTGCTGGAAAATCAATGGGATTGGTCCTCTCTGCAAACAACAGCTAATCAACATCCTGATAAGAAAAGATTGCCCATCATTCTTGTTTCCAGTATCTAGTCCCTGTTTCCATTCGATGGGCTTTATCTTCTGATGTTAATTCCTTCATTGTTCCTTGTTGGAAGCTCATGTTTCTGAAGCGTGATAATGGGAAAGCAGTTTCACAAGGGATTAAAAAGAGACATGCATCTTAATCCCACCCTCAAGTTATACACTGATGTAGATGTTCATAAATCTTATGCCCCCACTGACATCTGTACCCCCACTGACTTCTTCACTCCCACTGACCTCTTCACTCAGACTAAGTTCTAAACTTCCACTGATCTCTTCTCTCCGACTGACCTCTCCACTCACTGACCTCTGTACTCCCATTCTCCTCTCCATTCCCACTGACTTCTGCTTCCATACTGGCCTCTCCACTCCCACTGTCCTTTTTACTTCTTTGATCTCCCTACCCATCTTACCTTCAAACCCCACTAACATCTCCACTCCCACTGTCCTTTTTACTTCTTTGATCTCCCTACCCGTCTTACCTTCCAACCCCACTAACATCTCCACTCCCACTGATCTCTGCAGTCCCACTGACCTTCCTACCCCACTGATCTCGCTACCCAACTGACCTCCTGATCCCAGCAACCTCCCAACCCCACTGATCACCCTCCTCCACTGACCTACCTATCTCTCTGTCCTCTTCATTGTTGGACTGACCTTCTTGCTCAGGCTTGGTATATATTTAGAGACAGGCCCATACCAGACAGAATCCATATTTTCCGACTGACATCTACCACATCTCCTGGGTGTTGCATACAATATTGCAGTTTCTGCCAGGAAGTGGACTGGCCAAATGGGAGATTGAAGTGTGTTTTCAGTGAGAAAGATAACAAAGCCAGTTCTACCAGTTCCTGCCCTTGTCAGCGGTGCAAAGTTAAATTTTTGAATTGTATGCGATGCTCATTAACATTTAATTATTAATGAAATGCTTCAACATAAAAGAGAAAAAAACTGTAAAAGTAATCTGCAGAGATATCCCCCGTGTTTTGCTTGGCTCAGTCTTGTTGCAATGTAGTTGATTACAACAAGTCTCCTGTTTTATTTTGCCCAGCTGCCTCTTGTAGTTCCAATTAATGAAATTATATCTAACCCCTATGTTTCTCCAAACAAGTTCCCCTTTATGAGGAACAGATATGCATTTCATTCTCGCTCTAAACTCTGTTGTTCTGATCTGCACAGTGCACTTGCTTTGCTTTCCATTCCAATAGTCATTTTTCTTCTCCACTCTCAGGGACAGACACATTGGTTTTGTTATTATCGAAGCCATTGCCGACGGCTTTACATCAGTATAACGTTAGATATAGATTGGTTCAATATAGCTTTTTGTGTCAATTACATCTTACCCCACAGAAATTAAATAGACTGAAATCAGATTTATCAGATCAATGTTTTAGGTGTAATCAAGAGATAGGTACAGTACAATTCCGATTATCTGAAATAGTCAGGACCAGGGCCATTTCGGATAAAAGTTTTTTTTTCGGAGAACTGTTCATTTCTTAAAACCAGCCCAGTAGCAACAGCAAATCACTTGTAACAGTGTTTAAACAACAACAAAAAACAAGGGACAGCTTTTTAAGCATTAAAATAATGTTTAAATCTCACAAAATAAATGCTGGCCACCGCCGATCACTGACACCTCCCTATCAAAGCCTTGCTCTTGCTGGGAGCCTGAGGGTCCAGCTCCTGCACAGAAACTTGTAGTCCGCTGTTTCTGGCACCAGGAGCACGAGGTCCCCCGTTGCAGGCATCAGGAGCAGGAGATCCAAGCCTGAGGTCCACTGCTGTTGGTGCTGGCAGCCCAGGGTCCGTTGCTGCCGGCACCAGGAGTCTAAGGTCTCAGGTCGAGGTCCACTGCTGCCGGTGCCAGGAGCATGAAGTCTGAGCTCGAGGTCCGCTACTGCCGCCTCCGGAATCCCGACGTCTCCGGTCAGTCCAGCTCCGAAAAAGGTTCAGATAAATGAGAATTTTGGATATCCTCATTTATCCAATATTTTAAAAATGGATAACTGAGGATTTTGAAGAAACCGATTTGTGATAATTAGAGTTGTACTGTACTTTTTACACTCCACTTGGTCATGTCCAAACCTGATACCTTTTTGGACAGAATTTGGAACATTTTTGGAACGGGTTACTAAATATAAATTTCCCCAAGATTCAATGATTTTCTCATTAGGTAATATATGTGGGACAAGGCCAAAACTGAAACTTAATTTATTTCAAAAGGAATTTGTGAAAATTGAATTAGCAGTTGCAAGAAAATGTCTAGGGGCGGCATGGAAATCAGATTCATATTTGGGAATGGACAGATGGCACGCTGAAATACATAATTGTATACTTCTAGAGAAGATTACATATAATTTAAGAAACAAATATGATACTTTCTTAAAAATTTGGTGCCCATTGTTACATATTGTAGGTTTTACATTATGAAAACTCTACCCTAAACCTCAAGAACCTGAACAACTCCTTGGAATTGGTGTATGTTTAATATTGTAAAGGCAAAAGTTGATTGAATTGATTGAAATGTTAGTAACCAGATGTGTATCTCTCTTTTCTTTTAATTTTTGTTTTTGTTCATTGAGGTTATTATTATTTGGGAGAAAGGCTGGGAGGGGTTGGGGGGGTATATAATTCTATGTATTACTGTTTTGAGATGTGTGTGGGATATTTTCTATATCTAGTTATTAATACATGTATGGAAATTTAAATAAAATATTCAAAAATAAACCCTTGTTTCAGATCTGGGTGTCAGCGGTTAGGGCAATGCTACCGCAGTGCCAGTGAGCCAGGTTGGAATCCGGCGCTGTCAGCAAGGAGATTGTACACTCTCCCCGTGACATGTTTGGGTTTTCCCAGGGTTTTCCAGTTTCCTCGCACATTCCAAATACGAATGAGGTTCCCGTCCTACGAGGAGTAGGTTCATTGGGTGTAACTGGGCAGCAAAGTTTTCAATATACAGGTATCCCCTGCTTTTTGAAAATTTGCTTTGCGCCACTTTACTTTTACGTAAGACCTACATTAGTCCCTGTTCTCGCTCACCCGAAAGGAATCTGAAGGGGATTTTTGCTTTTACGAGAGAAGGCGAAACAGGAAAAGAGCGTTCAGTGTTTGTTTTGCAGCAAGCCGTTATAGAGGCAGTGTGCACCCCGAGCAGTGAGAGCTCCTTCCCTGGGAATCCACCCAGCGTCAAGCCATCATGCCATTGAACTGTGTCTGTGAGCATCTGTGCTTTACCTCGATGTATTTTGTGTATCCATTAGCAAGATGTGTCCTAACATTTCGGAAAAGCTTAAGGGAGCTCATAAAGGCATTATCTGGAATGATTTGGTAGGTTATTTTTTGGGTCTGGGAATACTCAAAAAATATTCCCATATAAATTAATGGTAATCACTTCTTTGCTTAACAACATCTCGGCTTACGAAAGGTTTCATTGGAACGCTGTGCTTTCGGATAGCGCGGAAAACTGTATCCAGAATTGGCTTCTACCTTGTTGAAAATAAATAAATGAAGACATAGATAAATCCCAACAGAACTAAACATGACACTGTGTGAATAAAGAGAAGCTAGAAGCACTCAGCAGATCAAAAAGCATTCACAGTTAGTGTAGCAGATAGCCTCAGCGCAACTGCAGTGCCAACGACTCCGGGTTCAAATCTGACACTATCTGTAAGGAGTTTAGACATTCTACCAGGTGTTCCAGTTTCTCCCACCCTCCAAAACATTCCAGGTTCATAGGTTAAAAAAAAATACATGCAAATGATGGAGGAATTCTAGTGTCCACGGTCTCCTAGTGTCCATGGTCTCCTAAAGACAGATTACTGATGTTTCGCGTCTGACCCCTTCTTCAAGCTAAGAGTAGAAAGCAAACAGGCATCTGAATAAAAAGGCTTGGGGGGGGGGTGAGAAGAAGGGATGGGTGAGAAGCACAGGCCAACGGACAGGAGCTGTTGTAGGAGTACAGGAGATGAAAGGTGAGGATTGGGGGAGGGGGTTGCCTATGTGAATGCAGAACTGGAGAAAAGGAGACAGAGGGAAAGGGAAAGTGAGAGAGACAGAGCTTGAGGAAAAGAGAAATGGCGAGGGTTGTGGGCTGCTAATGGTAATCGGACAAGTCGATGTTAATGCCATCAGTTTGGAGGGCGCCCAGACGGAAGATGTGGTGTTGTTCCTCCCATTTGCGGGTGGTCTGAGCATGGCAGTGCATTAGACCATGGACAGATTTATCGGCATGGCAGTGGGATGGGTATTTAAAATGGGTGGCCATTGGGAGATTGACTTTATAATGACAGGCAGAGCATCGGTGCTCAATGAAGTGATCTCCCAGTCTGGCTTGCTACGTCCATTGAGTGAAATTGGGCAGCATGTTTTTAAATAAAATCAGCTTTTCTGGCTGGCACCTCACATTGAAATGTAAAGAGCCGAAGGAAAACAAGCAGGAGTGGACGAGTTGGCCCATTGTGCCTGCTCCACCATTTAAGTTGATAGGCTCGTTAAGGAGGCCTATGGGATGCTGGGCTTCATTAATATGGGGATTGAGTTCAAGCGTAGAGAGGTCAAGTCTCAAGCAACCCACAGCCCATGTAGGGCTTTCTACCATTCTTCTCAATGGGAAGAGTAGGGTGGGGGTTCTCCCCGTTTCTTGTGTCCTGCACAGGTCGGCTAATCCCCTGGAGTCTGCAGCCCATTGTGACTCGCTGCTTAGCACAGGCAAAATCATCTTTGGCACAGACCTCTGTGGTTGCAGGATTTAAAACAAACACCATCGGCCAATATAACAGTCTGTTGAAAGCCTGCCAGAGCTGACGGCATCAGGGCCGGGTAGTACGATCTTGCAGCATAGCACTGCATTTCCGATTCCCACTCTCCCAGGTCTGTACAGTAATGATAGAGTGCTTGTGATCTTCCTGACCACTAGAGGGAGTCAGAGGCTAATTAGTTGCAGTTCCTTGGATTCAAGATGGATGCCTCCATACAGTCTTTAATGAGTTTCATAGCTAATAAAATAGTCATTTTAAAAGAACCCAAGTTTCTTTATTGCAATAAATGAAATATCTCGTGGTATCAGGAGTGTGCAGAGTGAGAATCAGTCAATAGCATGGAGAGTGTAAAAATCCTGATGTTGTAAATTGGATTGGAAATGTCAAACTTGAGTGGAGGCTGTTCAAACAAAGATTCATGATGTACCTGAAATGCATTGGAATCAATAGCAAACCTGAGGGATGGAAGATTGACCTGCTGCTTACCATGGCAGGACCTCAAGCACTAGAGATTTTCAACACCTTTGTTTTTGCCGAGGCAGCTGACCAGGTCAATTTCAAAAAGGTTATCGAGATTTTTGATGAACACTGTTCACCATATAAAAATGAAGCATTCGAGAGGTCCTTTTTTCTCCTCATGCACACAGCTGTAGGGAGAGAACTTTAATACTTTTTTTTAAACCAAATTGAAATTAAAAGGAAAAACATGCAATTTTGGATCGCTGCAAGATTCAATGATGCATGATCAAATTGTGTTCAGGATTATTGGTAAGGAAGTAAGAGAGATGTTGCTGGAAGAGTCAGAGCTCACTTTAGCTGCAGCTAAATTAGCTCTGCAGTATGCGAAAAAGTTCAGTGAGAGTGCAAAATCCAATGAAAGTGAAGGCACAGTCATGGCCACAGTGTGCGCCCACCCACAAAAACAACAATATGAGATATAGGAAAAAACAAAAAGACGGGGAGACATTCAAGTGTAAATGATGTAGCTTCAAAACAATGCCCAGCCTATGGAAAATCTGTAATGTGCAAAGGGCAGAATCATTATACAAAGGAATGTTTTTTGAAAGGGAAACAACACAGAAGTGAAAGCATGCACACCATATACACTATAGAAGAAACTTCTCTCAGTGATAAACTCTTTGTGGGCATGGTCATCCAGGAAGATTATAAACCAACAGACACTGAACAACCAAGCATGAACAGAGTCAAGCAGGACAAGCGGACTGTCCCATCGCATACAAATGGAGCAAATATTCCTTTCAAGCTGGACACGGGCAAAGGTCAACTTGATTTGTGAATGCGACATCAAGACAATGAAGATAAAGCCATACATCCATCCAAATCTTGTCTAGCTCAAAGCCTACAATGGACAGAGCATCCGCGCGAAAGGTGCATGTAAACTCAAGGTTCAAGTTAAAGAGCATCATCTCAGGTTCACAGTAGTCCCAGATGCACATGAATGACTGCTGGGTGACAAAGCTTGTAAAAGCGTAGCATGTAAAAGAATGAACTCAAGAGGGTATAGACACCAGGGAAACCTATTGTGTTTGCTGAAAGATTATCCAGGGCAATGACGCAAAGTGAAGCACACAGAGAGAGTTCCACAGAGAGAGATGTGAACCTCCACGTAAACCTAATTACTGAATCTCTTCCCATATCTGACATGAAATCCAAGCAGATCACAGCTGAAACAGAAAAGGACATAGTTCTACAGAAGGTCATCAAGATCCTGAATGAAGGAAGGCTTAGTGTTGAATATCAGCCATACTACAACATCAGAGCTGAGCTGAGTGTTGTCAATGGGCTAATACTTAGACAGACCAGAATTGTCATTCCTCAATCATGGCAACAAGAGATGCTGAAAAGGGTACATGAGGAGCACCTTGGGATGGAAAAATGCAAGAGGAGGGCCAGAACTGCTGTTTATTGGTCAGGATAAATGCTGATATTTACAGAATGGTTTCAAGCTATGAAACCTGTTTGAAACATCACGCGAAGTAGCCAAAGGAATCCATGACAATAACTGACGTACCAGCAGACCATGGGCGAAAGATGAGACAGATGTGTTCCACATGGATGGAAAGGAGTGGGAGTAGTAAAAGTAGATGGTAATCAAATGATTGAATGTGGGGGACATTCTCTCATGTATGTAGTTCAATGCAAGTAAGGTGGATGATTTCAGAGCATGGATTGACACATGGAAATATGATATTGTAGTCATCAGTGGAACTTGGTTGCAGGAGGAGCATGATTGACAGCTAAATGTTCCAGGATTCTGTTGCTTTAGCGGTGATAGAACAGGGGGGATAAAAGGTGGAGGAGTCGCATTGCTTGTTAGAGAAAACATTACAGCGGTGCTATGGCAGGATAGATTGGAGGGCTCATCCAGTGAGTGGAAGTGAGGAATGGGAAAGGCATGAAAACACTAATGGCAGTGTATTATAGACCACCTAATGGGCAGAGGGAATTAGAGGAGCAAATTTGTAAGGAGATGGTATAACTGTGTAGTAAGCATAAGGTGGTGGTGATTGTAGGATATTTTAACTTTTCACACATTGACTGGATGCCAGACAAGAACAGAGATGCTAAAGATGTTGAATGCAAACAAAAGCATCTGCAAAGTATAAAGACAAACTATAAAATTGAGCAAGAAGTTTCGGGCCACTGGGACAACATGGCATAGTGAGACTCAAAGATTCCAACACATGGGACAAATGCTCTGGAGGAAATAAATCCAAGATCCTGTCAAAACAGAGGAGGGTCAAGTACTGAGGAGGAATTGAAAGAGCCTGCTGAAAATGAAAGTCACACTTCAGGAACAAACAAATGCAGAAGATCCAGCCTGCGTAGCAACAGAGGAAAGACCACCAGAGCTAGACAGTAGTGGACCAGCGGAGCCGACACAAGCATCTGTGTTAAGAAGATCCACATCCATTATCAAGGCACCTGACCGACTGAATCGCTAAAAGAAAAACTGCACATTTAAAAATTTGTGCAGCTGATGTTTGTGTTTACGTTTGTGTTGAACTTTAAATTGAAATGAACACTATATTAGTGTGTCATGTTGTTAGATTAAACATCTCCAAGAAAGGGGATGTAATGATGGAATGCTAGTGATCCTCCTGACCACTAGAGGGAGTCATAAATTAGTTGGTTGCAGCTGATATGATTCAAGATGGATGCCTATGTCACTTGATGTCACTTGATGTGCTAGAGTCAGAAAGTGGAAATCTGACTCTCCCGGGCATTAGTTAATAAAGTGCCAAATAAGTGAAATAATCCAAAAACAGTAGAAAAATGCTCAAGAACTATTTTAGAATGATCTTAGAATATCACCTAAGAAAGGTAAGAACGTCGCTGGCCTGTCGGGAATGCAACGAGAATGTCGACAAGATCAAGAAAGAAGGCCTACCGCTTCGATGGATCTGGGAGATGGGGTGAGAACTCCTCCTTGGGCGACTCGAGTCCTTACAGAGACCATTAGACACTTGACAGAGCCATCACATCCACTCTTGCATGGTAATGGCATTGAAGATGAAGACGTTGAAATGCGCATGCGCAGGAAGCCACGCTTGCACAGATCCAAAGAATTTCAAGATGTTGCTGGAGCAGGGAGCATTTTTTCCTGACTCCGAAAAGTTTCAATTGCTACGGCAAGAAGAAGCTTATTTATCTGAATCCCAGGCCCGCGATGAAGATGACAAGTAGGAAGAAAGTTCAAGAGGAGGAAAAATAATGCAAGTAAAAGTTTCCAAAGATAAAGGTAGAAAACTTAAATCGCAAGAAGAAATTACAAGAACTACGGAGAGATCTGAGAGTGATGAGAGGAGAAATGAAAAATACAAATAAACAGATGAAGATGAAATATTTTGCTATTGTAAATAAAGTGCAAAAAATATAATTGGAAAGTGAGGGTGAATAGAGTTAAAACTGTGGAGACAGAATGTGGAAAATGTAAAACACAACAGGCGCACGGGCTATCGAAAAGAAGCAACTCTGCGGAAAAGTAGACTTATTAGGAAACTTCAGTGGAAGAAATAACGTTAAAATTGTTGGCCTTAAAAAAGGTAAAGAAGGTGATGATCCACTAAAAGTTTTTCAACGTTGCATTCCGGAGACCTTGTGAGCAGATACATCTGAAGAGGTTATTGAAATTGAAAGGGCTCATAGAGCTTTGTGACCTCGGCCACCACCAGATCAGAAACTACGATCTATATTGATAAAATGCCTTTGTTATCAAGATAGAGAGAGAACGTTAGCAGTACAAGGAAAGAAAGCGAGAAAGGGTGAACTGCAGCTACAGGGAAACAATTTTATTTTCTATCCTGATATACGTTTGGAATTGTTGAAAAGAAGAGAAGGATTTAACACGATGAAACAAATCCAATTCATAACATTCATAACAAATCCAATTTAATTCTCCTCAAATTCCCATCTCTTCCCCACTTCTGCCACCCTCACCCTGCACATTCCACCTCCCACCTACACCTTGTGGACAATTTCCAGAGGCCAATAAACTCACCAACCTGCACTCCTTTGGGATACGGGTGAAAACCTGAGCATCTGGAGGAGACCCACATGTTACAGAGAGAACATGCAAACTCCATACAGACAACATCTGAAGTCTTGATTGAACCAAGGTCTCTAGAGCTGTGAGAATGCACTTAACTGGATGCATTCAAAGAATGTTTCAAGTTTAAATGTTTGATTCAGGGAAGTAAGTTGAAAATCAACTTGATTAAAATATATTTTAAGAAATATTGGAAAATGAGGAATAAAAAATAAATAGGTTGGAATCCTGGTGAGGATTAATGTTAAGGTCAAGGTTTGGGTTAATGTTAGAGTTAGGGTGTAGGCTAATGCTAGGGTCAGTGATGGGTTAATGTTAGGATTGGGATTTGGGTTAGAGTTAATGTTATGGTTAGGATAGGGTCAAGGTTCATTAATGTTGGGGTTAGTGTTGAGGTTTGGGAGGTGTAAAGGTTAATTAATTTTGGAGTTAGTCTTACAGTTAATGTTAGGGTTAACGATAATGTTAGCATTTCAACTGGGGTTGTGCGTGTTAGGATAACTGTTAGCGTTATGGTGAGGGTAAATGTTGATTAATGTTAGGGTGAAGGTTAGGGTTAATGTTAGAGTTCAGGTTAAAGTTAGAGTTAGGGTTCATATTGGGATTAGTATTGGGGTTAAATGTTAGGATTAGGGTTAAGGTGCGGGTAGACCATGAAAGATCAAGGATGGAATATCACACTTAATGATGGTCCACTAAAATACTTCAAAACAAATTCTCTGAAGAGTAACAACCTCCCACCATCACCCTCTGCTTTATTCCATGAAGCCAATATACTATCCATCGAGCTGCCTCACCTTGGGTCCCTTGTGATCTAACCTTCCAGAGCAGCCTATCGTATCAAATGCCTTGCTGAATAAAGGATACAATGTTTAAATTTTTGCCCTCATCAAACTTCTTGGTCACATCTTCAAACAACTCAATCAGATATGTGGGACAGGAACTCCCACTTCCCAAAGCATGCCCACTCTTCCCCATTAGTCCTAATCCTTCCAAGTGTACAAGAGTAAGGATGTGTTGATGAGGTTCTATGGGGCACTGTTGAGAGTACTCTGTGCAGTTTGGGCCCCTGATCTTAAAAGGGATGTATTGATTTTGGAGGGCGGACAGAGGAGATTTACCAGGATGATTTCTGGAATGCAAGGGCTAACATGGGAGGAACGTTTAGCAGCTCTTGGACTGTATTCTTTGGACTATAGAAGAATGAGAAGGGATCTCATAGAAGCATTTCGAAAGCTGAAAGGATTGGGCAGGGTAGATATGAATAAGATGTTTCCCTTGGTGGGTGAGTCCAGGACAAGAGGGCACAGTCTTAGAATTAGAAGTTATCCATTTAAGAGATGACGAGAAATTTCTTTAGCCAGAGGTTGTAGATTTGTGGAAATCATTGTCGCATACAACTGCGGAGGCCGGATCATTGGAGGAGTTTAAGGAGGTATCTAATTAGTCAGGGTATCAAAGGATATGAGGAAAATGCCGGAATTTGGAACAAGATGTAAGAAATTGTTCCAGTCCTCATGACTTGGAAGGTCCCGTGTGTTAAATAGAATTTGAAGGGTGGCTTTTGCCTTTACCATTTGAACTGTAATTATCAATGACCCAGAATACATAATTGGTCAAATTAAACGTTCTTCTATATTTGCAAAGATGCAGGTCCAACAAATAGATATAACAGATCTCAGCCCAGAACGTTTTTTTTAAATTTGAACTCTTCACTGCCTTCTTGAGATCTGGTGCTATTAACGTATCGCAGCTCTGCGTGCCAATGATCACATTCCAAATGTACCCAGCAAGTGAAGGAAAGTTGCTGCAGATAAGCTGAAGATATTGACTCAGGTTTTGTGTGTCTCTTTGTGAAGCAGGAAAACATAGATTCAACCTAAACAGCTTCTGTATGGGGCTCTGTATCGGAATGGTGCCAAACGACTTGGTGACCCATCATATCTTCAGCATAAAATGCCTCTTTTGTCTTTCACTTGCCAGTAAATGGATGTGAAGCTAAAGTCTTTAACATTAATAGCATTTCCTTCCGGCAATTTTGTCGAACTCGAGACAAAGATCCAACTGTGCAGTCCTAACGTACAGCCCAGGCATCTCAGAGAAATAATTGATTGTTCAGAGCAGTCTTGCTCTCTTTTCAGTTCGATCTCTTTCAACATTCTAGCATTTCTTCCATGTCCTTTGAGGGAAAATTTGTCATGGTAATCGAGATTGCTAAGCAAATCATTAACCCTTGGACTATTATCACCAAATACAACGCAGCCTCTGACATGTTGCATTATGAATAAAAGTTATGAGAAAGACAAAACAATGATCAATACAGTTCTGCATCCATTAATTTGTCTGAAAACCCCTAAATGCTAATTGCCACACATTAATATCTGAATGCTCAGACATTTGATGATTAAAAGTTTACCATCTGCACAGAAGCAATTAAACGCTAACTAGATGATTACAAATGATGGTGAGAAAAAAAACGATAACTAATAAACACTCATTATTTGTTCAATTACATGTTACATCCTGCTAAAAATCCCCAAAATAGGCTTTAATCATTTTTTTTTCTCGCATTTCAGCGACACCAGGTGGAAATGCCAGGTTGCATTGAAATCTTCATGAGAATTGATTAAGTTTTAAGTTTTCAGATCAAGTTTATCTGCCATTGTTCTTACCTAGAACAGAATCAGAATTTATTGCCATGAACACGTCACGAAATTCATTGTTTTGCAGCCACAGTAAATGCGAAAATTGCTACGAGTTGCATTTGCATAAAAGATAATAAAACTTGTGGAGTTATTTGAGGACGTTACCAAGAAGGTTGATGAGGGAAAGGCTGTGGATGTTGTTTATGTGGACTTTAATAAGGCCTTGACACAGTTCCACATGAGAGGTTGGTTCTGAAGGTGAGGACACTAGATATATGTAGAGAGAGAGGTTGCAAACTGGATTCGAAATTGGCTTGGTGGAAGAAAACCGAGAGGGGAGGTGGATGGTTGCTTCTCAGTCTGGAGGTCCGTGTCGAGTGGTGGGCCTCAGGGATCTATGTTGGGACCATTGTGGTTTGTTGTCTATATCGATGATCTAGATCACACATGTCAAACTCTGGCAGTTCTGGTCGCCCAGCAGCAGGAAAGATATCACTAAGATTGAAAGAGCGCAGAGAAGATTTACTAGGATGAGCTGGGTCTTCAGGAGTTGAGTTACCAGGAAAGATGAAACAGATTCAGACTATACTCCTTTGACTGAAGAAGGATGAGAGGAGACTTGATTGAGGTCTATAGGATTATGAGGGGTAAAGACAGAGTAGATGTGAGTAGGATGTTTCCACTTAGATTGGGGGAGATAAATACAAGAGGTCATAGCTTTAGGCTGAAAGGGGAGAGGTATAAGGGGAACATTAGGGGAAAGAGAGTAGTGGGAGTGTAGAATGAGCTGCCATCTGATGTAGTGAATCCTGAGTTTTAAAAATAAATTGAATAAATACATGGATTGGAGTGGTCTGGAGGGTTATATGGAATGAGAGTAGGTCAGGGGGACTAGCTAGTTTTTTTATTGATTGTCACAGACCGGAAGGGTTAAATGGCCCGTTTTTCTGTGCTGTAATGTTCTATGGTTCTAAATAAATTGGTGCAAAAGAACAGAAAATAGTGGGACAGTGTCTTTGGTTCATTTTCCATTCAAAAATCTTTTGGTGGAGGGGAGCAAGCTTCTTTTGTGCCACTAGGTGATCGTCTTCAGGCTCCTGCACCTCCTTCCTGATGGTAGCAGTGAGAAGAGGGGATGGTCTGGGTGCTGGGGGACCTTGAGGATTAAGTCTGCTTTCTTGAGATGCTGCCTCCTGCCAATGTCCTCGATGGAATGAAGACGGCCATAATGGCGCTGGCCGAGTTCACATCCCTGCTGCCTTTTCCTATCCTGTGCCACATGGCATCTCTATACTAGTGAGAAGACTTCTTCTGTGAGCAGTTACACATGTTATCTCTGACATGGAGCTCAACAAGAAGGTCTGGTGATTTTGTGATTGTAGTAAAAACACAGAAATGCTGGAGGAACTCGTCTCGTCTCGCAGTTTCCATAGGAGGTAAAGATATATTACCAATGTTTCAGACTTATTCGGAATCAGAATTTATTTTCATGAATAAGTCATGAAATTCATTGTTTTGTAGCAGCGTCACAGGGCAAACATTCATATAAACCGCCTGACAACAATAAATATAAAACATATTAGTGCACGATATGTAAGGCAGTGTCTGGTTCATAGATCATTCAGGAATCTGATGGCAGTTGGGGAAGAAGCTGTCCTTGTGCTGCTGAGGTCTTATTATTACGCTTCTGGAGAGTTTTCCTGATGGTAGCAGAGTGCTGGTGGGGGTCTTGGAGGATAGAGGCTGCTTTTTTAAGACACCACCTCATGTTGATGTCCTCGATGGAGTGGTTTGGTGCCTGTAATGTTGCAGGTTGAATAAAAAGCCTCTGGAGTTTTTTTTTGTCCTGAGAGTTTGGGCCTCCATACCAGAGAGTGAGCCAGGATGCTCTCCATGGTACTCCTGTAGAAGTTTACATGAGTCTTCAGTGACATACCAAATCTCCTGAAACACCTCACAAAGTACAGGTAGTCCACAACTTATGACCGTAATGGGGACTGAAGGATTGGTTGTAACTCGGGATTGATCATAAGTCAAGGAGCAGGGACCTCAGGCTGCCGCCAGGAATGGGGACATTGGGCTGCCGATGGGGAACGGGTATTTCGAGTTGCCACTGGGAGCGGGGTCCACTATTTAAAGTACTTTTAATGCAAAATATGTACTATAATAAAGATTTTTAAAAAAATGTTGGTCGTATGTGCAAGTGGGCGTAACTCACATAGGTCGGAAGTCTAGAACTACCTGTATAGTCACTAGCGAGCCTTCTTCGTGATTGCATCAACATGAAGGTTCCAGGACAGATCCTCAGAGATGTTGACACGCAGCAATTTGAAGATCTTCTACACTACTGAGTCCTTGATGAGGACTGTGCATTGCTCCCCTGACTTTCTTCTGAAGGCCTCAATAATCTCCTTAGTTTTGCTGACGTTGAGTGCGAGGTTGTTGTTGTTACACCTTTAAACGAGCTGACCTACCTCCCTCCTGTACACTTCCTCATTGCCATTCTACTGGAAACTGTGGTGCCATTGGGAAACTTGTAGATAGTATTGGAACCCTTCTTCAAAGTATGAGCAAAAAGTGCAGGTGGGCTTCTGAATAAAATTATTGGCGAGAATATCTATTGCTGTTGGGTTTGGGGGTCCTCTGGGCTCGTAACAAAGGGAATATTAATAATTATTGAAAAGACATTATTGAGAATCTTTGTCTCAATTCACATTTATGAGTTTCTCTTTAAACTGCAGAAGCTGGAAACCTAAAATAAAACAGAATAGGTTAGAAGCATTCAGAAGGTCAGACAACGTGAATGGGAAGCACTGTTACTGTTTCAGGTTTATTTCAAGATTAACAGAGCTAAGGCTTTTCTCTTTGGACCAATGAATGATAAGAAGTGACTTAAAAGAGGGTACTGTGAGGGGCTTAGGTAGGGTGGACAGCCGGCACCTTGTTCCTGGGGCGACAATAGCAAATACCAGAGGACATCTGTTTAAGGTGAAAGAAGGAAAGTTTCAGGGAAACTTCAGAGGTAATGATTTTGTCTCAGAGAGTGCTGAGTGCCTGGAATGCTCTTATGGGGGTGGTGGGGGAGGCTGGTCATTCGAAAGACTTAGACGGGCACGTGGTTGAAAGACAAATACAGGATTATGTGTGAGGGAGGGAAGGATTAGATTGTTGTGGAGTAGGTTTACTTGGATTGGCACAATATTGTGGGATGAAGGACATGTACTGTGCTGCAAAGTTCTATGCCTGAGACCCTTTGTCAGAACAAAACTCTATTCTTTCCTCTGCAGATGCTGTCTGACCTCCTGTGGTCTTTTGGTATATACTGTTTTTTCTTTAAATAATTAATAAAAATGCAATCTGTTCTATTCATAAACATAAAAATTGGAGACACACAAGAGAGTGGAGAAGCTGGAATCTGGAGCAAACCATAATTGGCTGAAAGAAGTCATCAAGGAGGAAATGAATGGGCAATGATTCATGTCTGAACCCTTCATCAGGACAGTGAGTGCAGGAGAGAGAGAGAGAATTAGTATAATAAGGACCAGGTGGGAATGACTGGACAGGGGCCAGTGAACCAGAGAGGACAATGGACAGATGGGGTGGCAGAAGCAGTAAAGCGAGTGTTGGTTAGAATGTGGTCTATGACCTTGAGAACCCAAAGAAAGAGAGCGATGAGAGAGGGACTCATAGAACTCCCTTCAAAGAGAGGACAAAAACTCCTCTGCTTCCCCCCCTCCCCAATCCAATCTGCTAATTATCCTTCACCACTCTCTGATTCCCTATTGGACCCCGTTCAATCCCACCCACTGTATCTCCCCTTTGCACTTGGTCTTGATGAAGGGTTCTGACCCGAAATGTCAACCATTCTTTTTCTCCCACAGATGTGGCTCGACCCACTGAGGTCCTGCAGCAGATTGGGTTTTGCTCCAAAAGGCTGAAAAATCGAGTGACTCAATAAAGCATCCTTGCCAGAAGCATTGACTCATTATTTCTACCCTTGGATACTGCCCACCTCCAGTCCCTGCTGCTTCTCTTTGTTCATCCTTCTACTGCTGTTGATTATCAGTGAGACTGCTGAGTGACTCATACTAACCCTGTGTGCCTCCACTACAGTAAAACTGCCAGTAACTGGCACCTATGGGGATTGTTAAATGACTGATAAGTGAATTTTCCGGTTGCTTGAGAGTGCGTGATGCATGATTGGTGAACTAACCATGAGGAGGTGCCAATTTTTAACATTAGTGTTTTTTACCTGTTTATTAGCTGTGAGTTTTTTGCAGGTTGCTTCAGGCTGTGATTGCTTGGGTTCCAGATAATGGAGAATTTACTGACTTTATTAAACAATATTTATGTATGTTTATATAGGTATATATGTACTGCATATGTATCACTTGTCTGTGTGTGAATTATGTGTCGTGTGTTTTCATGTTTTTGCACCGAGGACCAGAGAATGCTGTTTTGTCATTTTGTGCTTGTAAAATGGGAAGATGATAAACTTGAACTTGAGTGTTAAATATTGGAGACCCACTCTAACACTATATCCTGCACCTTTTGACTATTGTAACATTTCACCCTACACTTTTATTTTATTATTGCGCTTCCTGCTGTACTTAAATATGGGTTGACTTGCCTGGATAGCACAGTAAACAAAGCTATTCATTACATTTCAGTGCACATGACAATAAGCAATCCAAGCCAAGATCTCAATCCATGATCTCATGCACCTCCAAACTGAGACCACACGCATATTAGAGGAATAACACCTCACATTCAGTCTGTGCACTCATCGGCCAGATGGCATTAACATCGACCTCTCTGGTTTCCATTAGCTCCCACCCCCATCTTGTTCTTTCCCCATCATTATGTCTCCTTTCCTCTAGCTCCTCGCCCTTTTCTCTCTCTTTCTCTCTCTTTCACTTTCACTCATCTCCATTCCTCTATATTCACAGACCCACCCTCACTCCCCAATCAATTCTCATCTTTTCTTCCCGCCCTCCTGTCCATGGCCTGCTCCTCTCCCGCCCCTTCCTCTTCTCTCATCCCCAGCCTTTTTATTTAGGCTCATACCTTGACGAAGTGCTCAGGCCCCAAACATTGGTAATATATTGTTACCTTCTATGGTCGCAGCGTGAGCTGCCGAGTTCTTCCAGCAATTTGGTCTATTAACTGCAATCACAGCATCTGCAGACTTCCTTATTTCACTCTTTTATTAATCACCATTGTAACCGCATTAGGCACGCAGCGAGCTGAAGAACCACACAGAGCCGAAAGTGAGATGAACCAACTGACTTTAATAGAACTCTCGCACTCCCTTAAATCCCTCATAACCTGATGATGCTTGCGACTCCCGGGACCTTTACAACGTCAGCGGTCAGGCTATGGGCTTGCCCTGCACCCATATCTTTCACAGTCAGATCTGCAGTGGACTTGCCTGTGACTCGGTGAGTCGGTTCACCTGTTGGGTGGGCGAGTCGCCACAGTTTCTTAATTATTTATAAATGGATTTAAATGGTTTTAGTTCATTTTTAATTGTTTACTTGTTTGTTTCATCATCTCTAATTGTTGGAAACATTTCCGAGACCCAGTGAAAGCTGACAGAAATGTGAGCTGGGTCAAGGGGTGGCACATTGGGGCTTTTGATGGAGCTGGTGCCTTATGGCTCCTGTGGCCCCGGTTCAATCTGACCTCGGGTGCTATCTGCGCAGAGTGTGCATGTTCTCCTTGTGATTCTCTGGTTTTTCTCCCACAGCCCAAAGGTCTTTTGGCTATTTCCAGCATTAATTTAGGTGGGTGGGAGGCAGGAGACTCATCAGAGGGTTGAGGGAGTCATTGAAGAACCTGAGAGAGATTTAAGACACAAAGAAACATTGAAGAGTAGGATGGAAGATATTTTTCTGAAGGGTTAGCATATGCTTAATGGGCCCAATGGTCCAGACAAAAAAATAAAAACTTGGTATGTTTCAGGGCAGGGCTCCCTCAGTAAACCAGTAGACTTCCATGAGCATGTAGGGTTCAAGGTCGGAGGGCCGTTGGTATTAGACCAATGAAGTTGTAGACTGTCTGTAACTCTCATAAAAGCAAAGGCCCTGCTGTGGGAGTGCAGCATTGTTAGGGGAACAACATGCAAGGCTAAGATTGATCAGCATCTGTCCTTTCAGGCAGCTGCAACAGATCCAAGGCAACCATAGAACATTGCACCATAGGAAACAGGTCCTTCTCGTCCATGCCAAACTATTATTCAATTGAGTCCCACTGATCTTCACATAGCCCTCCAAACCCTTTCCACTGATGTACCTATCCAAATTTTTCTTAAATGCTAAAATTGAGCCCGCGTTCACCGCTTCATCTGGCAGCTCATTCCACACACCAAACACTTTCTGTGTGATCAAATTCCCTCTAATGTTTCCCCTAAACTTTTACCCTTAGCCCATGTTATCATGTTCGTACCTCACCTCTCAGTTGAAAAAGTCTACTTGCATTTACTTTATCTATACCCGTCATAACTTTGTATACCTTGATCAAGTCCTCCCCTTAATCTTCTAAGCTTCAGAGAATAAAGTCCTAAGCTGTTTAACCTTTCCATGTAACTCAGTTCTTCGTCCAGGCAACATCCTAGTAAATCTTCTTTGCACTCAATCAATCTTTTTGATATCTTCCCTGCAGTTAGGGTGACCAAAACTGCACACAATGCCTAAACAATGTCTTATACAACTTTACTGTGACATCTCAACTCCTAAACTCAGTACTTTGATTTATGAAGGCCGTTGGGTCAAAAGCCATTTTTACAACCCTATCTACTTGTGACACCACTTTGATGGAATTATGTCCCTTCTTTCCCAGATCCCACTGTTCTACCCCACTCCTCAGTGCCCTACCATTTACCCCCTGTTTGTCCTACCTTGGTTTGTCCTTCCAAAATGCGACACCCCACACTTGTCTGCATCTCTCCATCTCACTATCTCAGCTCTTCTGCTTCTACAGACCAAGCTTGTGTAATTTGCATGGATATTTGAGAATCAGAATCAGAATTTATGGTAATGAACAAGTCACAAAATTCATTGTTTTGTGGCAGTGTCAATAGTGAAAACATTCATTTAAAACATCTTCACAAAAATAAAGAAAAAGTCAAACCAGCATCTTGTGTTTCATTGATTATTCAGGAATCTGATAGCAGCAGGGAAGGAGCTGTCCTTGTGCTGTTGAGCGCTTGCTTTCAGGCTCCTGTACATTTTTCCAATGGTAGCAGAGTGAAGAGGGCACGTCGAGGATGGTGGGGGTCCTTGAGGCTAGAGGCTACTTTGTTAAGACCCCACCTTTTGTCAATGTCCTCGAAGGAGTGAAGACTGGTGCTCGTGATGTCACAGGCTGAGTTAACAACACCCCTTTCTCATCCTGAGTGTTGGCAGTGAAGCAACCTGCCAGAATGCTCTTCACAGTCCACCTGTAGATGTTTTCAAGAGTCTTCGGTGAAATTCCATACACTAAAACTTGCATCCTGTTCCTGTGGAAGGTTTACCACGTTAAAAGTAGTTGAGCACTCTTGCTTGGGGCCATTTCATCAAGACAACACCTCTATTCTCTCCTTTGGGTCCCATCTTATCAATACGGATAAACACCAGCAACAAATAAGGAGCCGGAGGAACTCAGTGGGTTGCAGAGTCTCAGTGGGAGAAAATAATGGTCAACATCTTGGGTCAGAACACCTCATCAATCTTAAACAGAATACTGGACCCATATCCCACCTGTCCTCAAAATGAGCCAATAAGACATGTTGTAAGTGCACTTTCAACTCATACTTAATATTAATAAATGCCAACAGCTGTAAAATTAATAGGGTTTGTAAAATAAATAACTGTCCACTTTAAGGATAGAATCACATTTATAATTAATTAGCAGTGTTTTACATTGCACATATTATAAATGGCCTTCGTGCAAAAATCTCATGTTTCAATGTCAAACTAGGCTGTGCCGTATGAGGAACTAAAATTATATTGACTAGACCGTTAGCTGAGGCACAAAGGTGATGATCCTCTGCTCAGCCACGCGCTCTCCACGTCCTGACATCAAGATCAAGTGCGATGCCTATTGTCTTCCCTTTAACGAATGGCAGGAGAGGTGTTGGCCTCATTTTGACATCATTGGTCTGATGATGTCGAAGGAGCTTTGGGAAAGAGAGGCTGAGGAACCTGTCTTCATTGGTGGGACGGTGGCAGAAAGGAAGTTCCGAAGTGTCCATGTATTGGAGAACTGCTCGTCCAAACCCTCTGTCACTCTACTATATATTTAAAGATAATATTATTTATTTTAACATGTGCATACGTATGTGTATATTTATCATTTGTCTGTATGTGGGCTTGCAGTGTTTTCCCATACAACGCTGTTTCGTCAGGTTGGACGATGAACGAACTTGAACTTGAACCTCTCCTGAGGCCAGGGAAATGAGGCAACCATGAAGAAGGAGTACCAGTGTCTCCACTTTCTGGGAATATTTAGCAGGCCGTTGAATACTCTCAAATTTCCATGCGAGCACCGTTAAAAAAAAATTACTGAGTACTTTCTACAGGGCCTGGTTTAGAAACTCAAGTGCCCAGAAACGAAGATGCCTCCAGAAAGTGGCAAACCTAGACTAGTCCATTACAGGCACCCACCTTCTGTCCATTGCAGACATCTATATGAGGCTCTGCTTCAAGAAAGCAGCCAACATAAAGGACCCCATCATCCTGGTCACTACCTGTTTTCACCGCTACTTTCAAGCAGAAGATACAGAAGACCAGCACCTCTGAGCTCAAGAAAGGGCGATTTTATTTCCAAAAGCAATCAGGATCTCAAACTTCCCTGAACGACCCTCAAACTTACCATGGTCCACCAAAAGATCTATGCACTACTGATAGTTCCTGGGCACTACAGCTGCCATGGTTAGTGTGGAAGGCAGTAAGTTTAGTGTCACAGTGAGTGTTATAGACCAGTGATCTGGGTTCAAATCTGGCATTGTCTGTGAGGATTTGTGCATTGTCCCCATGTCGGCGTGGGTTTTTCTCTGGGTGCCCTGGTTTCCTCCCACCATACTGGGAGTGGTAGTTCAATTGGCTGTAATTGTGGGAGAGAAAGGGCCTGTTACCATGTTGTATGGACATAGCTGGTTTAGACAGGATGAATGGAGCAAGGTTATTCATGTTGGTGGATGGTTCAATGAACAGAGAGCATCAGTTTAAAATTCTGGCCAAAAATATCTAGCAGAACATTTTCACTCAGAAAATGGTGATGATCTGGAAATCACTTGCCTGAAGCGATAGTGGAAAAAAAAAATCTGTCAGAGATTTTGAGAAGGACTTTGAGAGAGATGAATTTGCAAGGCTACAGTAAACAGTAGCGAGTGGGTGGATGGAACTGGCAGCGGAGGAATATCATTCTGCTGAGGCTGTTATCTTAAACAAAAGCAGATCGATCATCAAAGAGTACAGGACAAGAACAGGCCCTTTGTGTCCCAAACATCAGACCATGAGATATAGGAGATGAGGTAGGCCATTTGGTCAGTCGGGTCCATCCACCATTCGGTCATGAGCTGATTCGTTCACCCACTCAGCCCAGCTCCTGTGCCTTTGCCCCATAACCTTTGATACCTTGTATTCAGATACCCATGAATCTCTGCCTTAAATGCACCCTATGACTTGGCCTCCACAGCCACCTGTGGCAACAACTTCCAGAAGTTCACCGTTCTCTGGCTAAAGACCTTCCTCCCGATCTCTGTTTTAAATGCGTCCCCTTCAGCCCTAAAGTTGTGCCCTCTTGTTCCTGATTACCCTTCCATGGGGAACAACCTTTCCCCATCTACTCTGTCCAGGCCTTCCAACATTCAAAATGCTTCTGTCAGGTCACCCCCTCATTCTTCTGAACTCCAAGAACTGTCAAACATTCCTCATATGCTAATTCTTGCAACCCAGGAATAATTCTTGTAAATCTTTCTGAACGCTTCTCAATGCCAGCATATCCTTTCTTAAATAAGGGGACCAAAACTGTACCCTGTACTCCATGAGATCTCACCAGTGCCTTGTAAATTCTTAAAAGTCAAAATTGCATTCACCTTCTTTACCACTGACTCCATCTGGAGCTTAACCTTTCGGGCATCCTGCACGAGATCTCCCAAGTCCCTTTGCACCTCCGAATTTTGAATTTTCTCCCCATCCAAGTAAGAGTCTGCCTTTTATTCCTTCCACCAAAGTGCATGACATTTATTGCATTTGCCACTTCTTTGCCCGATCTGCTAAGTGTCTCTGCAGCTCCTTCATTTCCTCGTCATTACCAGCCCGTCCACCTATCTTTCTATCATCTTCACACTTAGCTAGAACGCCAGTAATTTTGCATTCTAAATCACTAACATACAATTAATGAAGTATTCCCAACATTGACCCCTTTGGAACACCACTGGTAGCCAATAGCCAACCAGAAATTATTCCCATTCTGTTTCCTGCTGATCAGCTATTGTTCTACCCCACCTTGTATCATTCCTGTAATTCCATCGGTTCTCATTGCTCATGTTCAACTAAAACTCTGCTGCTCTATTCCCTGCATTTCCTCTATTCATATTTCTATCTGACTGGGAAATGGGGACTCAATGGGCTGAATATCCCCCTTGAAAAGTGCAGTTCAAAAGTACATCACTGATTGTAATGTCCTGAGGTGTGAACAGTGCTTTTAAAGTCCTTTTTTTTCTCTTCTCTTTTCCATCTTTAAATATCCAAGAAGATCTTATTTTCACAGAAGGGGCAAGATTGACAAGGTAGGACCATGAAGGTCACATTCTCCGATTTATGGGTTCATCACTCAGACCCGAGATGAGGAGAAATGTATTCGCTCACTTCAAATTCTCGATCACAGGTAATTAATGATCCCCTGTGGTTGTGGCTTAACCTTTTCAGTATATTCAAGAAATAGATTGATTGATTTTTTTTTAGATTTGAGGAATTTGATCACCTCCCTACAGAAAGGATATTGATAAGATTGAAAGAGTGCAGCAAAGCTTTTAAAGGAATTGTCAAATCTTAAACGACTGTGTTACAGGGAAAGGTTAAATAGGTTCAGACTTCATTCCCTGGAGCATAGAAGAACGAGGAGAGATTTGATAGAGGATGTTGGGGATAAATAAAGGTAAGCAGGGTTTTCCCACTGAAATTAGGAGCGTTGAACACTAGAGGACATGGATTAAGGGTGAAAGGGAAAAAGTTTAAATGAAACATTCGTGGAGCTCTTCACAGAGAACCATGGGAGTGTGGGACGAGCTGCCAGCTGAATTAGTAAACAAAGACTCAATTTTGAGATTTCAGTAAAATTTGAACAGGTACATGCACTGGAGGGGTAAGTAAGGGTTGAGCACTACTGTGTGAATAATTCTGGCGTAAAGTTACAACAGGCTCTAATTAGCTTAAAATTGAACACACCAATCTCTGTACCTTGCTGGCTCCACGTGTGTCTGAATGTCCTTAGCAGTCTCCACATGTCTGACTGTCCCCGAAGGGGCCAGCTCAAGTCTTTATAAGGGCAGGTGATTGACAGCCGGCAGGTGGGGCCATCCTCCCAGGTTGCCTACCTGCAGATATAATGGTTGTCCCCTGCAGTAGGCTGGTAGGTGTGTGGCCAGTGTAGTAGTTGTATCACCATAGAGGGCTATGGTCCTGGTGCAGGTCAGGGGGACAAGGCAGAATAATACTTCAACACTGACTAAGAGGGCCAAAGGGCCTATTTCTGTGCTGCACTGTCTATCGTTCTCTAGCTGCTCTGGATCTGTTGCAGCTGACTGAGGGGACAGATGCTGGTCAGTCCTAGCCTTGCATGAGGTTCCCTTAACAATGTAGTATTCCGACATGGGTCTATTTTTCTAGAGTGGAAGATCAGAAAGTTACTAGGGAAGGGTTGAGGTAAAAGATAAGTGATGAGATTATCAGTGATGAATGAGAACCCAAATGGCCTGCCCCTGGTCGACTTCATATATTTTGATGGACAGTTTGCCTCAAAGGAGAAGAGTGTATTTTATGAACAAATAAGTGTTTGGCTCTCAAAATGCATGGGCATTAAGACTCTGGAGCTCCAGGGTATCTGCAGACCGTGGTGCTTAAGAATGCATCCTTGTCCACTAAAATCGCATTGCCATTCTATAGAACCTCTCCCGTCCTTTTCAGGACATCCCAAAAAGCCCTGCAGCCAATGAAGTACTTTTGAAATGTACTCATTGTTGCGAAGTTTGAGAAAGCAGCAAGTATTTTATGCTCCTAATTGATGTGACCCAATTTTTAGCCAACCTATATTCTTTTTAGTTTTTGCAGAACTTGCAAAATGATTTTAGGTGTGTTTCCCGGAATGATTTTGCAAGATAACTTTTTCGAACCTCGGAGCATATTGAAACGTTGCCAGCTTTTAATGCAACTTGCAAAATTTTGCAAACTTCATTGGTTGGGGCATTGAATATTCAGTCAGAGAAAGGAAGTCATGTTCTCATTGTCTGAGCACACAGAGCAATAAAACCATAAAATGCCACAGCATGGAAACAGGCCCTCTGACCCATCCAGTCCATGCCAAACTTTGTCCCATTGACCTGCACTCGGACCGTTGACCTCCACACTCCTTCCATCCGTGTAAGTCTCCATATTTTTCTTCAATG
Source organism: Narcine bancroftii (assembly GCF_036971445.1). Classification (NCBI taxonomy): domain Eukaryota; kingdom Metazoa; phylum Chordata; class Chondrichthyes; order Torpediniformes; family Narcinidae; genus Narcine; species Narcine bancroftii. The sequence goes on along the minus strand of NC_091470.1, from coordinate 362,963,127 downwards.
TCCAAATCAAGCAATGCTTCACCACTTCAGCTGGCAGCTCATTCCACCGTCTCACATTTGCAATTCTGGTCGCCCCATTACATGAAGCATGCAAAGATTTTGGAATGGGCCCAGAAGAGATTTACTGAGATTGCTGCCAAGATTAGAGGACATGAGTGATTAAGAGAGGTTGGACACATTTATTCTCTTTTCTCTGGAGCACCACACGATGAGGGAACACCAGATAGAAATTTCTAAAATTATGAGGGGCATAGATAGGGTAGACAGTCAGCGTAAAATTGTCTCATGTAAGAAGACATGCATTAAGATGAGAGGGGGAACATTTAAATAGATATTCAGGGCAGCTTTATTTTTAAATGCATCATAGGTACCAGGAGATCATTTATTTTTTTTAAATTTAATTTAGACATACAGCACGGCATCAGGGCCTTTTGATCCACGAGCCCAAGCCACCCAATTGCCCTACAACCCCCAGCACACTTTGAATGGTGGGAAGAAATAAGACCCCCCCCAGGAAAAACCCACACAGACATTGGAGAATGTCCTTACAGACAGTGTGGGATTCGAACCCCGGTCCTGATTGCTGGCGCTCTTACTGTGTTGCGCTAACGGCCACACTGAAGGTGCTACCATTAAACAAGAGTTTCTGCAGGTGGCTGTGGTTGAGTGTAAACTAAATCAGAGGAGCCACATCTAATATTCCACCTTGGCACTCCCCAGCCAGACCATATCAACATCAATTTCTCCACTTTCCGTTAACCCCTTCGCTGAGCCCACTCTCTCTGTATCCTTTCATCCAGCTCCCCACCCCTTCCCTTCTTTCTCTTACCAAAGAGCTGGCCCCTCCCCATATCACTTCTCATCCTTTTGTTTTCTCTTCTACCCTCCCACCTGTATCTACCTTTTAGCTTGTGTTTCTCCCACTGCCCGCATCTTCCTCTTCTCCTCTCCGCCCGCAATCCCCTCACAATTTTATTCAGGCATCTGTCTGTTTTGGCCTGTACCTAACAAAGGGCTCAGGCCTGAAACATTGGTTACCCTTTACTTCCTTTGGATGCTGTGCGATCTGCTGAGTTTCTCCAGCGTGTTTGTGTATTGGTGTCATAGGTATATGGAATGGGGTGTCAGGACTAGTGTTAGAAGCAAATAAAATAGTAACTTTTGAGATGCTTCTAGGTAGACACATGGATATCGAGGTAAAGGAGGGATATGGATCATTCGCAGAAGGAGGAGTTGAAGTTGAGTTTGGGCAGCATGTCGGGTCCAGCCATCATGGGCTGAAGAATCATTCCTTTGACCTTCGTCAGCCGCAGTATTGGGTGTAGAATTTGGGAGATCATGTCACATAAGACGTGGTATAAGACATTGGTGAGGCCCCATTGGGAGTAATGTGTTAAGTCTTGGCCACCATGCAGTAGGAAATGTATCGTCAAGTGGAGAAGATTTATGAGGATGTTGGCAGGACTTGGGAGCCTGAGCTATAGGGGAGAGGTTGAGCAGTCTGGGGCTTTTTTCTATGGACTGCAGGCAGACGAGGGGTGATCTCACAAGGACGTACAAAATTATGAGGGGAATAGAAGAGGTGAACTCGCATTCCTTGGCTCAGAAACAGGGAATTTGATAACCAGAGGTCACAGGTTTAGGGTGAGAGGGGGAGAGATTTAACAGGAACCTGACAGGTAATTTTTTTTTTACACAGAGGCTGGTGGATGTATCAGATGGGCTGCCAGAGAAGTAAATGTGGATGACAAGGCAGAATAGAGGGTGGGTTCCTCCACTATGCAGGAGGACTCAATTTGGCAGTACAAGACCATGGACTGTCATGTCAGCATGGGAGAGGGGCATGGAATAGAAATGATTGGCCAATGGGAAGTCCTTGCTCTGGCAGTGGATGAAGCAAAGGCACCCAAAACAAAATGATTTCCAGTCTGCACCCAGTCACTCCGTTGCAGAAGAGACCACAAAGGGAGGACTGAATGCAGTAAAGGACCCCCTGAAGATTCACAAGTGAAGTGCTGCTTTACTTGGAAAGACTCAATCATACAGTGTAGTGAAGTGTATAATTGGGGTCTCCAAACTCCAGCCAGAAATAGGCAGTGAAATTCATGGTGTTCAAATGTACTGTTCTGTCCAGAATTATTCCGTGAACACCATAACCAGCAAATGAGGAAGAAGCAATATATGGAATGGGGAATCAGACATTTTAATTCAAACCTTTTCTATTTACTGCTTTGCTTGGGGCATTTCTAATAAGACATTAAATTAGCACAACACAGATATCTAACAAAATAGCTATTGTACATTGCACTAAAAAGTGGATGTAACATTTCAGTTCAATTAACAATGAACCATTGCCAGAACTGTGGAAGGAGTAGATGGTAACAGTTCTAAAAATCTAACAGCGCCTTCTGTTACGAGCCCAAACGATTCAAAAACCAGCAGTAACAGAAGTTCATCAAGATAATAGCTATTTAAACAAAACTAGTTTTATTTTCTTAATAAATAAAAATAAGATGAAAACTTAACTTACTACCATTAACTTAACCTCACTTAATCTCCTTCTAATTCTAAGTGCACATGTCTGTAATGTGTGTGTGTGTGTTCAGGAAAGTTCTTTTTCACTATCCAGTCATTCACTTTTCACTTCTCTAAGTTCACTGGCATCAGGCAATCTTTCATACTGTGCACAGAATTAAACATCTATGATATTCACCAGGCTCTGATGCTTTAACTTAAGTTGTTACCGCTCAGGAAGGTCTTTGTTGGTTTCAGACCGATATTCAATTTTCGTTGGACACACAAATTTATCTCCTTCAATCAGCAACTGAAGTGTCTTACCAAAGAAACTTACCCCCTCTTGTGTTTTTCGAAAAGATAACCTCTTCTTCCAGGTTACCACAAGCAGTTCTTCTAATTTCCTTCTTCGAGGAAAAACACAATAACCAGCCACAACCTCTGCAATTGACTACAGAGATTTAGAATAAGCTGGACTCAGAATTCAAAACCTCTCTTGAAATGGGGTATTTCAGCAGGTCTGCCAACTTGCAGCTTTCACCACAAACTGCTGCAGAATACATTCCCAAACAATGGATATTTTCTCTGTGTTTGCAAAACCATATGGCCCATCTTAGGACAGCACACTTCAACCAGAAATTTAAAACTCTGGCCCCAGTTTAGCAGCCAAAAGATTTCTCAGTTCTTGAGTCTGGACACCTACTTGTGAAACTCTCACAAGCATTTTGTTTTGTCTCTGCAAAGCCAAGAACAGACTCAAAATCTACCTTTGCATAGTTGTTGAATGGCAAATGAGATGATTGTTTGTGAAATATGACCTGATAACTAAACCTCACAATCTTACCCTTTTAAGATATATTTTATTATGGCGGGGCACATCTCTGTGAGTGAACTGGACCTGCTTGTACTACCGCACTGGTGGGGCAGCTGCAGAAGATGGCGCCATCGGGGCTTGCACTTAGGCCACAGCTCGCTTCCCGGCCAACTTTATGATGTTACCGCTGTGCGGGGCGGAACTCCCGTTGGCCTGAATGAGGTGCACGCAAAATTCAAATAAACAGTTCAACTGAAACGTCCATCGAGTTCAGTGGAGTGTTCATGTGTTGTAGCAAATGCTACATTATCATTAATTTATTAACTTATTCCATAACACTCTCTCCCTACAAAGGAATTTTAGCTCACAAGTTAAAGTTCTTTTATAACTTAAACTAATTTCCAACTTTACAATCATTACATAATATATAACACATTACACCAATATATAGCAATAATGAAAGTTTTTCTTTTACCTGATTATTTTAACATCTAGTCAAGCAATCTGCTATCACATTATTTGTGCCTTTGATATGATTCATTTTCAGATTATAGTTTTGCAAGATCAAACTCCAGTTTAAAAATCTTCTATTTTTATTCTTCATTTTATTGAAAACCACCAGAGGATTGTGGTCAGTAAATATCATTACTAGTTCATGAGTGGTACCTAGATACACGTCAAACTTCTTCAGAGCAAGTATTATGTAAAACAGTTCCTTCTCAATAGTGGACTATTTCTTTTGATGAATGAGGAATTTTTTTGAAAAGTAGGCAACTGGATGGTAACAAAACTGCACCTGCTGCGCCCTCACTGGCATCCACTGCTAAAGAAAATGGTTTGTCAAAATTAGGAGATTTTAAAGATGGATTATGGCATAATATCTCCTTAATTCTCTAAAGCTCTCTGACAAGATATTGTCCACACAAATTTCTCCTCTTTCTTCAAAAGTTTGGTTAAAAGAAGAGCAATGTCAACAAAATTCTTACACAACTTCCTATAATATCCTGCCATTCCTAAAAGCCTTCTCACTGACTTCTTGACATTGGGAATAGGGAAGTCAGAATTTGCCTGCACTTTTGCCTTGACCAACTACATGTCCTAAATATGACACAGTAGCAGGCCCAAATTCACTTTTAGCTAAATTGACAGTTAAGTTTGCTTTGGATAATTGTAAACAATTTTTCCAGTTCCATCAGATGTTTTCCCCATGTGTCGCTTTTTGTGACAGTCATCAATATAAATATCTGTATGTTTTAAACCTTGGATTACAGAATTTATCATCCTTTGGAATGTCACTGGGTCATTTTTCATGCCGAAAGGTAGCACAAGTATGGAAATATCCCTTCCTCTCTCTGTTACTGGCGCACACCAGTAACCCCTCAACAGATCCACCTTAGTAAGAAATTTAACTTTCCCAATTTTATCAATACAATAATCAATTCTAGGAATAGAATAAGCATCTGTTTTAGTTACTGAATTAACCTTTCTGCAATCTATACAAAACCTAACAGTTTCGGTACCAGAATACAAGGAGAACTCCAATTTGATTTCAAATGTCTAATAATATAATTCTCCAACATGTATTCCACCTCCTGATTCATTACTTTATTCTTTTTAATGTTTATTTGATAGGGGTGTTATTTTATGGGACTTGCATCTCCTACATCCACATCATGACAAATCACTGATGTCCTTTATGGCACATCAGAAAACAAATTTGCATATTTCAAACGCTTTTGTTTCATTGCCTTTGTTTTTGTAGTTTAAGATGGCCTAAATTTTTCTCCAGATTTTTCAATTAGACAGATGCATGTGACCTATGGTTTTTATTAAAGTTATCCTCACAAAATTCTCTTTTCATGATATTATAATCCATAACTTCCTCAACCCTGTCAACAACTAACACCTCTGATACCGACTGTTCTCAACTACAAAGGTTTTCATAGTAAGGTTTAACATGTTGATATAACAAACCTGGGTTTTATTCCCACGATCTGGAGTGTTTATCACACAGTTGACATCATTCAGTTTTGATTTGACTTCATGTAGACCAGAAAATTTAGTTCCAAGAGGATCGTCATGTGTTGGGAACAAAATTATTTCCTTGCTTAAAATTCTTCACTTGAGTCTTCCTGTCAAATAATAGCTTCATTTTACCCTGAGCCATTTCTAAATTCTCTTGAGCCAAAGTCCACACTTTTTTTTAACCGATCCTTAAATTTAGAAACATAATCCAGAAAATCCAACTGTACATCCTCATTAACCCACTGTTATTTTAATAAAATTTAAGGTCCTCTAATCTGATGTCCAAACACAATTTCAAAAGACTGAAACCTAATGAATCCTGCATAGCCTCTCTTGCTGAGAATAACAATAAATGAATACTTCGTCCCAATCATTCCCATTCTCCAGACAATACATCCATTCTCCAGACAATATAATCTCATCATATTTTTAAGAGTAGAATGAAATCTTTCCAAAGCTCCCTGAGTTTCAGGATGGTTCATAAATCAACTGCTAAAACAACCCTGACATCAAATTACTTCCTTGATCAATCTGGATGTTTTTAGGAAAACCCAAAACTGTGAAAATGTTTGCAAAGCCTTTACAACTGTTTATGCTTTGATATGCCTCAATGGAAAAGCTTCTGGAAATCTGGAAACCATACAACTAATTGTTAACAAGTATTGATTCCCATCTTTTGTTTTAGGCAGGGGACAATAACCCTAGTGAAAGGTTGCCCAACAACAGGAATAGGTGACAAGGAAGTTACCGGAGGACCCTGGTTAGGTTTCCCCAGAACCAGACAATGGCAACGTGTCCGGCAACAGCTTACGGCATCCTTCCTCAAACCAGGCCAGAAAAATTATTTCAAAATTTTATTCATGGTCTTCTTTCTAAATGTGTACTATGGGCCAAATTTAAAATTTCATTCCAGGTAGGCTTTACGAACGACCACCTGATGAATCACCGCACATTCTTCATTTGCAGGGACATCATGAGGTCTCCATTTTCTCATTAACAATTCCAGTAATACCCACAGGGCATTTCCTTAATCTTCTCCTCAAGGCAGTGAGATCTGATCTGCCTTTTGCTGCTCAATGAATTATTTCCTTGACAAAGACAAATTCTGACTCTCAAAATTAACCTGCTCCTTCTGGACTATTTCAGAAGTACTCAACAAGTCTTTGTCAACTGGATCTTCATCTTCTTAGACAAAGACCCCATCACAGCACATGCAGGATATATCTCACAATCTTCACCAATCTCGTCCTCACTTGGCTTATTTGTTAATCTCAACACTGACCCAACGTGATCCTCTGCCAAATCATTCCCTCGTAATAATGAAACTCCTCACATGGGCAACTTCGAAATAACTCCCATTACAACTAGACCTTTAACTAATTCTGAATTCAACACTATTTTGTGAAGTGACAACTCCTCCAACACCTCTAAACAAAGTTGTCTCTCCTATGTCTGGCTTTTGATCAAGGGTTAAAAAATATTCTCCAACAGCAGTGGCTGGGCAGCCCTAATATCTCTGAGAATTTTAACTGGCACTTGGGAAGTTTCTTCTTTAACTGAAATTAAGCCCTCTGGCACAAATCCATAACATCCTTAGGAACCTCCATTCTTATTAAGTCCAAATGTCTGAATACAAGCTTCTGGTAAAATCTCCTTCTCTCTCTTCTTTTTCAACCTTAAACAATTTGCAAGAACATGACCAGGTTTCTTACAATAATGACAGACGAAACCTGAAATCCTGTCCTTTCCTAATTTACCCTCATCTTTTATCTTAATATTCTTCCCAGACTTAATTTCAAGTTTACTAGTCTGTTCCACATTAACCATCTGAAAAGTATTTCTATGACAAAATTTGCTTTTGTAAATTAAAGAATATTCATCCACTAATCTGGCTGATTCTTGCCATGACCCATGTCTTTCTCATCCAGGTATAATTTGATATCATTGGGAACACACCCTTTAATTTCATCGATTAATATCAATTATCTTACTCGGTTGAAATCGTTATTTATTCCACTTGAGGTGCACCATCAGTCAAAACATACAGATTTTTCAAGTGCAAAACCCACATGAGATTGGTTCCCTGCTTTCCTCAAATTCCTAAATTTTGTCTGTATGCTTCTAGAACCAACTCATCAGCTTTTAACACTGCTTGTTTAACAGTCTCATAATCTTCAGGTTGCTCTGTATTCAAACTAGAGTTTGCCAGTTATACTTTATTACACTAAGAGGCCACTTTTCATTTGGCCAGCTTGTGCTCTGAGCAACCTTTTCAAAAAGCTGAAAATACATATCAATATCACTCTCATCAAAAGAAGGAAACAGATTAACCTCTATGCTACCCATAAAATTATTTCCAGGAGTTCGAGCTTCAGTTCTCTTACCTCTCTCCATCTCAAGTTTTAACTTCTCTCATTCAAAATGCTTCTTTCTTTCACCTTCTTCCAATTCATATTCCCTCTTCTTTTCAGCTTCCTGTCTCATGTTTGCATGTTTCTCTCTCTTCCTCAAACCTCTTTCTCTCTCCCCCCCCTCAACTCCAATTTTTTCAATTGCAATTGCATTTCAAAAGATTTACCCTCAGGAAAATTTTCTAACTCTTTCTCTTCAAATTTTTCATCTTTTATATAATATTTCACTATAATTCTCTTTATTTATATTTTCCTCATAAAACCCTTGACTTCAGCTAGCCTTAATTCTCTATCAATGTCCATCAGTTCTGTTCATTGTTTTTGCTCTTTGCAGCTCTGCAAGTGCTGGTTGTTTCAAAAATTCTCCAAAAAGGTGGTGTCTTAAGAAAGTAGCCTCTCTCATCACCATCCAGGCCATGCCCTCTTCACAAATACAGCAGCACAAGGAGAGCTTCTTCCCCTCCGCCATCAGATTCCTGAATGGACAATCAACCACAGACACGGCCTATTTCTTACTCTTATTGTTTACTATATTTAATGTAATTTATTACAATTTTTGCACAATAATGCTGTCACAAAACAACACATATCAGGAGGTGGAGCGTTATGGTGTGAGGGAAGGAGATGTGATTTCCCGGGGGAAAAATTTTAAAGCCCAAAAATATCAATTTTGAAAATAATTTATAGACATTAAAAACTCTTGGAACTTACCTGCCACGCGCTGGGCATGGTTAAGAGAGGAAAGAAGGAAATGGAGAATATATGGCCTGTCTTCACAGTGGAGACTGGGGATCAGTTTCCGGAGCCTCCACAGACGACGCAATCAATGTTGGCCTTCCTGAAGGAACCTGGGAAGATGGCGCTGGAGCCGTGCAGATCACTGCGTATCAGAACGCCATGCACGTGCGCGAAGGGTTACCCCCGCACATGCTCAGTAAGGAACAACAGGCTTCGGAATGGAGACTCATAGCGCCACCTCTGACACTGGTAGAATGGGGGAACTACAAGTTGGGACAGGGCTGTCAGAAACACTTGTTTTTTGGACAGGTAGTCATACAGAAGGAAAGAAGACCAAGAGGAATCAGAAGAAGATGAAGAATTAGAAGAAAGGCAAAGTGCAATTATAAAGAATCTTCCTTCATTATTGAAAGGGCAACTTCAGATGTTAAGAGAAGGAATGCAGAATATTATCAATGATGTGAAAGATGCCAGATCTGATATTATGAAGTCTGCTGCAGAAGTTAAAAAAGTGTAAGAAAAAGTTCAAAGAGTGGAATTGGATGTGCAGTTTGTTAAAAATGATACGGATATTTGCAATAACAGAATTGAGAAGGTTGAAACTTCTGGGGGGTGTCTGGGACATATAGACAGAGGAAAGAATTGCTGGAAAAGATTAATATACTGGAAAATCATAGCAGACGAAATAATTTTAAGATGGTTGGTCTTTGAGAAAGTAGTGAGAATCCTGTGGAATTTTTTCAAAAATGTAATCTTAAAGTTCGGTGAAGAAAATTTTCCTAATAGAATTGATTTAGAGAGAGCACATAGAGCTTTAAGGAGGAATTCAACTCAGCCACCCAGGGCTGTATTAGTGAACTGCCTACGTTATCAAGTTAAAGAAAGAATTTTAAAAGTTTCAGTTCAAAAGGCAAGACAAAATCCGTGACCTATGATAATCGATGGGAATAAAATCTTCTTTTATGCTGATTTGAGTAAGGCAGTGGTGGATAGAAGAATAGAGTTCAATCCAGTGAAGGTGTTTCTTGAAAGAAAGGTTATGTTTACATTCAAACATCCAGCTACATTAAAACTGTTTCTAGATAACAACAAATCTAGATTCTTTTTTTGCGGCAGCGGAAGAAGCAAGAATTTTCACAGAATCTCCTCCTTCAATTAAAGAAGATCACCAGGGAGTACAAGTCCTCAGTGAAATATGCAAAGGGTGGTGACAAAGATACAGCTTACACATAAGAGAACCGTACTGTTACAAGTTTCACTGTCAATAGGAGTTGGACAGGTCCTGTAAGGTAAAAACATCATGAGATGGGACCGGAGAAGGAGTCACCCAGTACTAAGGAGTAACAGAATGCAGTTGTGACCTTGTACTCTCAAGATAAGAGTGGTAATGACAAATTGATGTGCAGCAAGCTAGCAGAGAAGGATAGCAACAGTTTATTCATTGGACAATGTAATGGTATGATAATTTACTAAGTACGTATCCTGAGGTATAAAAAAAACACCACTTGCTGATAACGGCAGAATGCGCCTTCTCCAACTAACACTGTTAGTTGCAAGTGTTACAATCTGGCAATAAAGAACAAAGAGCCTTGATTTCGACTCAGTCTGGTGTTTGACTCACTCATTCATGAACAAAGCAGACCTAACAGTCCAGAGGGACAAAGCCAAACTGTTATAATCGACAATGACCAAATAAATGCTGACTTGGAAGCAACTGCTGAAAGACTGTTTTGAATATGATTGATATTTTCTTTCCCCTGAGGTGGATATTTAATTCCTTGCTTGCCTTATCCATCATGTGCAATATTGTGGCGGTAGCCACAACTCGTATGGTGGAGGGAGGGGGGGGGGTAGTGCTGTTTATTTTTTATACAGCATTTTCTGGGGATTTTATATCTATCTATTTTTCTTTTTTCTTTCTTTTTCTATATTTTTTCTTTGAACAGATGTTCACAGGAGTTTCTTGTGTTGGATGATGGAATTTTGGGAGGGTGGGACTGGAAAAGATTTAGATTTAACTAATGGATAGTAATAAAACATTATATCTTCTTAATTTTAATGTTAATGGGCTTCATAGTGCAATTAAAAGAAAAATAACGTGCTTATATGAAGAAGATGAAAATTGATGTAGCATTTTTACAAGAAACTCATTTGACTGAAAAAGAACATCTGAAATTAAAAAGAGAATGCGTTGGCCAAGTGGTATCTTCATCCTATAATTCCAAAGAAAGGGGAGTGGTAATATTAACAAAGAAACATTACCAGAGAAAATTCAATATATTATAATAGAACCTGTGGGAAGATTTATTTTGGTTCAATGTCAAATTTATTCTGAAATGTGGAAACTAATAAGTATCTATCCACCAAATGTAGATGACAATAATTTTATACATGATACTTCATTACATTTGTCAGAGTCAGATGAAAAATTATTAATACGATGTGATTTTAATTGTTGATTGGGTCCTATATTGGATAAATCAATTAAACTGGTAACAAAAACAAAAAAAATGGCTAAAATTGAATTGTGTTTGATGAAGGAACTGAATTTAATAGACATTTAGATATTTGGTGTGAGTTAAGAGACAGATTATTCTTTTTATTGACATAGACATGGTTCTTATTCAAGAATAGATATTTTTTCTAATTTCTGCACAGTTACAAGGAAGAATTAATTTTATTGACTATAAATCTAGAATTTTATCAGGTCATTCTCCACTTTTATTGGTATGTACAATGTCTTCACCATATAGTTGGAGGTTTAATATTATATTGTTAAAAAGAGAGGACTTTTGTGATTTTAAAAGAAAATAAATTCAATATTTTTTGGATATAAATTCTAATTCAGTAGAGAATAACTTTATTTAAGGGGACAGATTATTAGTTATTCAGTTAAATTTAGGAAAGATTATTTGAAAGAGATTAATCAGTTGGAAGATATAAAGAATTAGAAAAAAGAAGGCCAAAAAAATCTTCTAAAACTAATAAACAAAAAAAATCTTCAATTTAATACTAATTCAGAAGTGAAAAATTAATTCAAAAAACCAAACAGAAATATTATGAATTGGAGAAAGGGCTCATAAACTTTTCACCAGGCAATTAAAAGCAGAACAGGCATCCAGAACAATTAATGCAATTTTAAAAATACATTCCGGGATGATTACATATAAACCACAAGAACTTGATGACTTTTAAATAATTTTATTCTCAATTATATTAATCAGAATCAATTCAGGATGAAAATAAGATTAATAAATTTTTATCTCAAATACATTTGCCTACTTTGAACAAAAAAGATTTGAATTCTCCCTTTACAGTAAAGGAGGTCATTGAAGTAATGAGTTCATTACAAAATAGTAAGTGACTATGTGAAGATGGATTTCCTATAGAGTTTTATATAAAAAAATTAAAGATGCATTGATACCTCCATTTATGGAGGTATTAAATCAAGCATTGGAAACACATTCTCTTCCAGATTCTTTTTTAACACCAATTATTACAGTAATATCCAAAAAAACCAGCTTCGTATAGACAGAATTAATTATTAAATGCTGATTATAAGGTATTAGCTAAAGTATTAGCAAATAGAATGATAAAATATCTATCAAAGTTAAATCATATGGATTAAATTGGATTTGCAAAAATAGGAAATCTGCAGATAATGTTGATTAGTTTAATACATTTAGTTCAAAAGAGAGGTGATTTAAGTGGTGCAATGGCTTTACATGCAGGAAAAGCATTTGATAGATTAGAGTGGGATTTTCTTTTTAACGTCTTATAAAAGTTTGGGTTAGGTCAATATTTATTGATTGGGTTAAAATAATATACAAGAGATCTACCCTAAAATGGTCAAATTTCAAAAACTTTTCAATTGACTGGATCAAGTAGACAAGGTTGTCACCCACTTTATTTATTTTAGAAATTGAACTCTTTGCTGAATTAATAAGACAGGATTAAAAAATAAAGGGTATTAAAGTGAATCAGGAAGAATATAATATGTTCATTTGCAGATGATGTTTTGATTGATAGACCTATCAAATTTGATGCACCAACTTAAATTTAGATTAATTGGGGTAAAAAGTGGATTATACAATTTGTAGAAAGGTAATTGATTTCGTGCCATATGTCAGAATAAAATATTTAGGTATTTGGATAGAAGCTGAATTAGAAACTTTATTTAAATTAAATTAATCCCCATTATTAAAAAGAATAAAGAAAGATTTGTAAAGATGAAATATGTTACCTATTATTTTAATAGGTAGAGTAAATTGTGTAAAGATGATTTCTTCCTAGAATACAATTCATTTTTTAATTAATTCCTCATAATTATTTTAAAGAATTAATTGCTTGTGTTAGGACATTTTTACAAAAGGAAAGATGGCAAAAATGTCTTTGGATAAATTAACTTGGAATTACAATTTAGGACGTCTGCAGCACCCTAATTTTATGAATTATTATAAAGCTGCCCAGTTGCTTTTTATTAACGTAATGTCTGATTTAAATAAGATTCCAACTTGGGTATATATTGAACTTAGTAAAATAGGGGAACCAAGCCCACAATGTTTTATTCATAAATGGAATTTAAGATTGTTAACAATGAATAGAGAGGCTCCCATATTGAAGCATTTAATTGAGCTTCAGAAAAAGGTTGATTAAAAAAAACTGAGGGAGGACGATTATTGTCTGGGAAAACCCCTTTGCTTCAGAATATATTGATTCCATTTTCGGTGGGAAATAATTTTTTTAAAGATTTGGCAGTGAGAGGGAATCAAGAAGATGGAAGATGTTTTTGAAGCAGGGAAATTTATTTCTTTTCAGAGATGATGGATCAGTTCAAAGTAACTGAAAATGCTACATTTTGTTATCAACAAGAATTTTTTGTGTGAAAATAATGGTCGAGCCGTTATTATCAGTAGAGATGGAATTAGAATATTCTTACGTAATGAACATAAGAAATACGAGCAGGAGTCGGCCATCCGGCCCGTCGAGCCTGCTCCACCATTCAATAAGATCATGGCTGATCTGACCATTGACTCAATTCCACCCACCTGCCTTTTCCTCATATCCCTTAATTGCATTTTTATGTAAAGATACAGAGCCCTTCTTTACAAGATATGGGTGTTATGTTTAAATGAAGCTCTGACATTCCCTTCTCTTTAGGGTCTCAGTCTATTGTAGGAGACTTTAAAGTAATAGGCACCCCTGTTGAGGGTCTCTCTGCCAGTCTAAGTCGGTTTTCTTTTTCCTTCTTTTGTAGGGAGATGGGGGGCCTTATTTTTCTTCTTCTTTTGTACATGTATCTCTATTGTTTTGAATTATCTTTAATTATGAGTTTTATTGCATAGTTTTAAGCTAATAAATAATTTTTAAGAAACAGCACATTTTGTGACACAATTACGACAATAAATTGTGTTTCTGATTCCTTTTCTCAGGTAAAATAATGGCAGTAACTGGAGAACATGAATTTAAGGTGTTTGAGAAGAAGTTTAAAGGACAGGGGCAATGCGGGTTTGTTAGACAGGTGGCCTAGAATGGGCTGCCGGGAATAGTGCAAGAGGCACAGAACAAAGAACAGGTCACATATGTGTGCCGAACATGATGTTCAAATCAAACTCTGCTACTTGCACCTGATCCATATCCCACCATCTCCTTCATATTCATGAGTCTATCCAGAAGCCTCTTTAATGTGGGGACCGACACTCTGTTAAATAACGTCTGTGGTGGGCAAGTTGATGGAAAGTGTTCTAAGGGATGGTATTTACAATTATTTGGGGGTACAGGGATTGCTAGGGAGTAATCAGCATGGTTTTGTCAGGGGTAGATCATGCTTGACAAACCTGATTGAGTTTTTCGAGGGGGTTACAAAAAAGGTTGATGAAGGGAAAGCTGTGGATGTTGTCTATTTAGACTTTAGTAAAGCTTTTGACAAAGTTCCCCACAGGAGGTTAGGAAAAAAGGTGGAGGCATTAGGTATAAATGAGGAGGTAGTGAAATGGATTCAGCAATGGTTGGATGGGAGGTGTCAGAGAGTAGTGGTAGAAAATTGTTTGTCCAATTGGAGGCCGGTGACTAGTGGAGTTCCTCAGGGATCGGTCCTGGGTCCACTATTGTTTGTTATATATATTAACGATCTGGAAGTAGGGGTGGAGAATTGGATAAGCAAGTTTGCGGATGATTCAAAGATTGGTGGTGTGGTGGACAGTGAGGAAGATTACTGTAGATTAAAAGGTGATTTAGGAAGGCTGGAGGTGTGGGCTGAGAAATGGCTGATGGAATTTAATACAGATAAGTGTGAGGTGTTACATTTTGGAAAGGCAAATCTAAATAGGTCATATACATTAAATGGTCGGCTATTGAGATGTGCAGAGCAACAAAGGGATTTAGGAGTTGTGGTAAATAGTACCCTCAAGGCTGATACTCAGGTAGATGGTGTGGTGAAAAAGGCATTTGGAATGTTGGCCTTCATAAATCGGAGTATTGAATTCAAGAGTAGGGAGGTTATGATGAAATTGTACAAGGCATTGGTGAGGCCAAATTTGGAGTACTGTGTACAGTTTTGGTCACCAAATTATAGGAAAGATATAAACAAAATAGAGAGAGTGCAGAGAAGGTTCACGAGAATGTTGACAGGATTTCAGGGTCTGAGTTACAGGGAAAGGTTGTGCAGACTGGGGCTTTTTTCTCTGGAGCGTAGAAGATTGAGAGGGGACTTGATAGAGGTGTTTAAGATTTTAAAAGGGACAGACAGAGTAAACGTGGATAGGCTTTTTCAATTAAGTGTGGGGGAGATTCAAACTAGAGGGCATGGTTTAAGATTGAAGGGGGAAAATTATAAGGGGAACATGAGGGGAAATTTCTTTACGCAAAGGGTGGTGGGGATGTGGAATGAGCTTCCGACAGACGTGGTCGAGGCAGGCTCATTGGTTACATTTAAGGAAAGACTGGATCGTTACATGGATAGGAGAGGACTGTAGGGGTATGGACCGGGTGCTGGTCAGTGGGACTAGGAGGGTGGGGATTTGTTATGGCATGGACTAGTAGGGCTGAACTGGCCTGTTCTGTGCTGTAAGTGGTTATATGGTTATATGGTTATATGGTTAAATGATTGTCTCCCATGAACTTTCCACCACCTTGCCCCTTCACCTGACATTTCTTGAGTGTAAGCAAACAGTATTCCAGAGAAAAAGTCTCCAAAAGCCCACCTTTTTGACGCCTCTCATGAGAAAATAAACCTTTGTCTGGAGAAAGCAATCCAGATTTGCCTAATCTCTCCCCACAACTTGGATCTATGAACCAGGCAACGTCTTGATTAAACCTTTTCTGTACTCTTTCCAAAGCTGCCACATCCTCCCTGTCATGGGGCGACCAGAATTGCACATAGTCTTCCAAGCGTGGCCTAATCAAAGTTTTATATAGCTGGAACATGACCTCCTTATACTCAGACTCAATGCTGTGACCAATGGAGGAAAGTGTACCAAACGCCTTCTTTACTGCTCTATCTACTTGCATCCAGTTGGGATTGGACACCAGGATTCCTCTCTAACTAAAAGCTTTTAAGAGCCCTACCATTAGTTGAAAACATTCTCCTTATATTTAACATTCCTTACAGCACCAGTGACCCTGCCTATGAATCCCGCGCTGTCTGTAAAGAATTTGTAAGTTCTCCCCGTACTTGTGTGGGTTTCCTTCAGGTGCTCTGCTTTCCTCCCACCCTTCAAGGATGTACGGGGTTCGCTGATAAAATTGACATGGTTGGGGAGCACAGGCTTGCGGGTTGGTAATGCCTGCTACCGTGTTGAATGCTTAAATTAAATTAAAGTGCAACACTTCACACTTGTCCGGATTAAACTCCATCTTCCATTTTTCTGCCCAGTTCTCCAATTTTTCTATATCCTGATGAATCAGTCTTCAACACTCTCCACAAACAGGGTTGTAGGTTAATTCGACGCACACAGGCTCATGGGCTGAAAAGGCCAGTTACTGTGTTGTAGGCCTAAATTTAAACTCCACCAATCTTTCCCCATGTGAAAACTTACAAACTCAACCACCTACTTTTCCAAGTTATTTATATAGAGATCTCCATACTGATCCCTGCAGGACACCACTTGTTATCGGCCACCAGCCGAATAGCACCCTTCCACCACTACCCTCTGGCTTCCATGGAAAGCAGACACAAATAGTAATATTTAAGAGGTTTCCAGATAGACATGTGAATATGCAGGGAATAGAAAGATATAGATCAGTGGTTCTCAACCTTGTTCTTTCCACACACATACCACTTTAATATTCCCTATGCCATCAGTGCTCTGTGATTAGTTTGGGATGTGGGTGGAAAGAAAAAGTTTGAAAAAACTGTTTTAATCATCCTTTATTGACTCGTTATGTGCATAGTTTCATGACGCCAAAGGAAATTGGCCAACGACAATTTTTCTCAAGCAAAATAGTTCAGTAACAATTGGGTTTTGAGCAGTGATTCTCAACCTTCCCTTCCCACTCCCATACCACCTTAAGTAATTCCTTACTAATCACAGAGCACCGATGGCATACAGAATACTTAAAGTGGTATGGGAGTGGAAAGAAAAAGGTTGAGAACCACTGATATACATCACATGCAATCAGCAGTTTTAATTTATTTTGGACATTATGTTTGGCACGGACACATGGGCCAAAGGGTCTTTTCTTGTCCTGTATTGTTCTATGTTCCATGTATATTTTCCAGTTCAGTGTACTCTCCACAGCATGGTTAGTGTAGTGGTTAGTTACAGTGCCAGCGATCCGGATTCAAACCCAGCACGGTCTGCAAAGAGTTTTCCCTGGGTGCGCCAGAATCCTCCCACATGTGAAGTCGTTCAGAGCTGATAGGCTAATTGGGTGTAATTGGGCGGCATGGGTTTCAATGGTCGGAATCATCTCCCACCATCATTGTATTGTTAAATTAAAAAAGCAAATTATATGATAGGTTGAGGTTCAGTTCCACTCGACTTGACGTTGCTGTCTGCAGCCGAAACCTTCAATGCGCACAATTTTCTGATCCTTGTCATTTACAACAACTGCATCCGTTACTGGCAAAAGCAGTGGATTTGCATAATATCATGGGATCAGTCTTCCTGAAGAACTTGCATCGCTGCAGGCAAGTTATGTAGTAGATTAATGCTTGAGACGGTGATGACCAAATTAATGTACATGTTACACTGCAAGCTACCCTTGTAGTATTTGTTCAAAATGAAAAAAAACTAATTAAAGAGCAGAACCAACTTTCTGCTGCACCCTCAGGGCAGGCGTGATGAATCTGGTCAGTGTTAGGAAGAGGGATTTACCAGCACTTTGGGTCTTATCACATTTCCCAGGATATATCTTATCAAAGCTGATGGCTTGTGGATTCTGTCACAGGAGATAAAACTGTGTGTCCAAGTACGTGAGGGTGATCTGCTACAACGATGAAAGGAAAGTGCTTACTGGCTCGGAGAAATCAGTAGAAGCTATCGTGTTTAAAATCACAAGAATTAGCAAGGTTGATGGAGCTGGGGTTTTTCTCTTTGGAGTGTTGAAGGATGAGAGGCAACTAACTAGAGGTACTCTAAGATTATGAGGGGCTTAGATGGAGTGGACGGTGAGAACCCTTTTCCTGGGACATCAATGCCAAATACCAGAGGATATGGGTTTAAGGTGAGCAGAGGAAAGGTTAGGGGACTTGTCAGCAGTAAGTTTTTTTCTCAGAGAGAATGGTGGGTGGTGTTAAGTCAAGTCAAGTCAAATCAAGTCAAATTTATTGTCATCTTATTTTACAAGTACAACCCGATGAATCAGCGTTCTCCAGTCCTCGGTGCAAAAACACGCAGACACATAAGCAGACATAATACACATGCAGACAAATAATGCATATGCAGGACAAGTTTTATATCTAATTTTATTTTAGACATACAGTGCAGTAACAGGCCATTTTGTCCCATGAGTCCATGCCGCCCATTTTATACCTCGTTAACCAACACCCTGGTATGTTTTGAATGATGGGAGGACACCCGAGCCCTGGGGAAAACCCACGCAGACACAGGGAACAGGAAGAACGTAAAAACTCTGCAGGCAGCGCAGGATTTGAACCTAGGTCTGGTCCCGATCGCTGGTGCTGTAAAGGAATTGTGCTAACTGCTACTTCAACCATGCCAATGTACGCCAATCTATAAAAATAAATAAATAAATTTTGCTTTATTCAAATGACAGTATCAGATGTCTACAGTGAGCAGTTCCTTTGGAGGACAGTACAATTCAAAAGACTCTTAAAAAGGCACATGGATGTAAGCAAAATTGAGGGTATGGGTATGAGGTAAGGAAGGTCAAGCTGTTGTGGAGTAGGTTTGAAAAGGTCGGCACAGCATCATGAGCTGGAGGACCTGTTCTGTGCTGCACTGTCGCATGTACACAATGCTTTGCCTCTTGTGGATCTCCGACACTGTTACCTTCACCTGCATGGCACCACCTGAATGGACTCCTGAAGTCATTAAACACTTGTAAAATAATGTGGAAGGATGGCACCAAAAGTGCCACCAGTCTAATCTTGAGCAAACAGTGGGCTGCTGGGGTATCTCAGTGAGAAAGGGAGCATCCATGGGGAGGTAGAAATGGTTGGTCAACATTTCTGCCCATGCTGGGCTCCTTCCCGTCGGTGAGACCAAACACAGTTGGGTGACCACTTGTCCAAACACCTGCACTCTGACTGTGAATCCAAGCTTGAACTCCCACTGGGCATGCATTTCAATTCACCCCCGCCATTCCCACACGGATGTGTCAATCTTTGCCATCAACCCTGTCCAGGGTGAGGCGAAATGCAAACAACATTTTCCTCCAGGAAACCTAACCGCATGAAGATCGATCTTTCTAATTTTAGGTTGCCACCATCTCCATCTGGTTCCACTCTTTCCATCTCTAGCTTAACCAATATCTATTCATACTTTTCCCTCTAACTTCCTCTCCACTGTGCTCTCTCTCTCTTTCTCTCTCCATCTCCCTCTCCCCCTCTCTCACTCTCTCTCTAATTTTCTCTCCCTATCTCTCCCCTGGCCAATATTTTATCAGAGTCAATCCTCAGCTTCTTTTTCCCCCTTCATTCTTCTTTCATAGAATATATAGAATATAGAACATTACAGGCCTTTCTGCCCATGATGTCATGCTGTCCTATGTAAACCAACTCCACAACATTCTAACTGTTCCCTCCCTCACACACATAACTCTCTATTTTGCTTAAATCCATCTTCCTGTCTAAGAGTCTTTTCAATGTCGTGGTTGTATCAATCACTGCCACCAACCCTGGCAATGCATTTCAGACACCTACTCTCTGTGTAAAAAAATTACCACTGACTTCTTCCCTAAACTTTTCGACATTCACCTTAAACAGGTGTCCATTGGTATTTGCAGGGGAAAAGGGGCTGGCTGTCCACTCTGTCAATGCCTCTCGTAATCATAGATTCCCCTATTAAGTCACCTGTCATCATTTGTCACTCCAAAGAAAAAGCCCCAGCTCCATCAACCTTGCTTCATATAACACGTTCTCCATTCCAGGATGCAAGTGCGGTTCAGTCGATTCCGTGGGACATGGAGTGCACAGACAGGATGGAAGTACGGGACAGAGTGTCAGGCACAAGGCGGTTCTTGCCGGAAATGTGTTTGATAGGTGTCGTGTACCTTGAGCAACCAATGGGCTGCTGGGGGAACTCAGTGAGAAAGGGAGCATCCATGGGAAGAAATGGTCGGTCAAAATTTCTGCCCATGCTGGGCTCCTTCCCGTTGGTGAGACCAAACACAGGTCCAACCCCTTGGCAAAGGCAAAAGTGAGGGGCTTGTGATCGGTGAAGACCATGAAATGCCATCCTTCAAGGAAATAGTGGAAATGATATATGGCAAGGTAGATGGCTAGCTACTCCCTGTCAAAAGCACTATGTCCATCAATCAGCTGCACCAGGATGCCAGCAATGGCTGTGTTGGATGTGTTGCCTGTGAGGGAGGTGGGCACATTAATGTGTGGATGCACTAGAAGAGTAGCATTGGCCAGAGCATCTTTGGACTGGTTGAGACCTGCTGAAAACTTGGTGTCCCAGCTGAGTTCTTTGGTCTGACCGGACAGCATCTCGAAAAGAGGACGCCTGATCCTGGCAGCTGACAGAAGGAACTGATGGTAGAAGTTGACCATCCCAACAAACTCCTGCAAACCTTTGACTGCAGTTGGCTTGGACAACTTATGAATGGCCTCAAACTTTGATGGAAGAGGGACCGCCCCGTGGCGATCGATGCGGTACCCAATGATACTGATGGTTGTCAGGCCGAAGTGACTTTTCACTGGGTTGATGGCTATAGTCACTCAGTTGCTGGCAGGTATGTTAGGTGCTCCTGTTGCGAACCACTAGCAATGAGGATCTCATCTAGGTATATAAAAACGAAATCTAGGCCATGCACCACCGAGTCCATGAGTCCCTGGAAAGTTTGCCCTGCGCTTTTGAGGCTGAATGGCATGCGGAGGAACTCGAAAGGCCGAATGGAGTGCACGGGGATCCGGTGGTACCCCCAGACCAGGTTGAATTTTGAGAAGATCCTCCCTCCATGTAGATTGGCCGTGAAGTCCTGGTTGAGGGTAATCGGTTACCGATCAGCTATCATGACATCATTGATCTGGTGGTAGTTCCCAGAAGATCTCCATCCCCCAGAGGACTTTGGCACCATGTGTAGAGGAGAGGCCCATGGGCTGTCCAAGCCCCAAGCAATTCCCATCTCCTCCATCTTCCTGAATTCTTCCTTGGTAAGCCGCAGCTTGTTGGGAGGTAGCCTGCGTGCCTGGGTGTGTAGTGGCAATCCCTGCATGGGGATATGGTTTCAGGACACTCTCCAAAGTATCTACATCCATCCTTTAATGAGACGACCAGAACTGGACACAATATTCCAATGTACTACTTGGGTACATTGAAATACATTTTGACATACATATGGATCGAAAGGTTTTGGAAGAATAGGACCAAATTCAGGCAAACAGGGCTAGAGCTTGGTTGCGATGAATGAAATGAGCTGAAAGGCCAGTTCCCTGCTTTATGGCTCTATGAATTCACAATTCTGCAGCTACTCAGCCAGCCAGCTAGCATCTATGAAGTTATGCCAATGCTCTGAGTTCTGAATCAAATCCAGGTACAAGCATTTCTGAGTGAGTTCACATCAGATTAAACATGCCTTTTCTTATCAGTAATGGCCCTGGCAGTACATACCCCTTTATTAATAAATTTTATGTGATATTTCTGCAAGATTAAAATGAAAGTAAGTGATTTACACCATTATTTCAATATTGAACCCTTCAGACTCTGCAGGTTTTCATTATGGGAGGATTAGGGGGTTGGGGGGGGGGGGGTTGGTGGTGAAGGGAGGAGAAATCTCCTTGAAACCTATTGAATACGGAAAGGCCTGGAGAGAGCAGACGTGCAGAGTGTAATTATCTTTTATTTGTTTATTAATCAGCTTTGTCTCCATCAACATCATGGGGATTGGCACTGGGGTTGGGTCCTGAGCACTGGATGGTCAACAGCAGAGCAGCAGCCATCTCTCCTTTACCTGCTCCCATCTTTATTCCCTCAAATCCCCCTCCTTCTCTGCTACCTGCCTCCTTCTTTCACCCATCACCTCTTGTCCTTTCTCTTCATGCTTGCTCTCCCCATTTTCACCTCGAGAGAGGATCATGACCTGAATCTTCCATAAGGCCAACAGAGTCACTATTAGTGTTTCTTGACAACTCTTACAGTAAGGGAGAAAGAGAGTGCCTTCAGGGTCACTGAGTGTCCATGGATTCGCCCCCAGTGCCCCCGCAGCCTCTGCAGCCGCACTGACTCCTGTTTGCTAGCTCAGTCGTTGGAGCACTGGTCTCGTAAACCAGGGATTGCAAGTTTATTCCTTGCTAGGGCCTCATTTCTGTGAGGGGGCACTGGACAAAATGGCGACTCTCTGGCTTTCTTATCAAAGTTAATGAATTTCATGCATGTTACATTCTCATTATGGAACCTTTACCTTTTTGACTTTATCTTTGATTCACTGGCAACCTGAGCTCAAGATCCAAAACCTCCGAATCGATCAGAAAGCCTTTCGTGCCCTAGGCCTTGTGGGAGCCCCCTTCTTGCCCTCTTGAATCCCGGCTCCAATGCCTGGTTCCCAATGACTAGCGTCCTGCTTGCACCCAATGACCAGTGTCCAGCCTGCACCCAATGACCTGGCCTCCACTGCAGTACTTGGCAACAAATTCCACAGATTCACCACCACCCTCTGGGGAAAGAAATTCCTCCTCATCTCGGCTCTAAAGGGACGTTTTTGTGACTTTGTCCCAGGCTCCTCCACCATAAGAAGCACTCTGCACATCTGCTCTCTCCAGGCCTTTCCGTATTCGATAGGTTTCAAGGAGATTTCTCCTCCCTTCACCACCAACCCCCCCCCCAACCCCCTAATCCTCCCATAATGAAAACCTGCAGAGTCCTTCCAACTCTGAAGGGTTCAATATTGAAATAATGGTGTAAATCACTTACTTTCATTTTAATCTTGCAGAAATATCACATAAAATGTATTAATAAAGGGGTATGTACTGCCAGGGCCATTACTGATAAGAAAAGGCATGTTTAATCTGATGTGAACTCACTCAGAAATGCTTGTACCTGGATTTGATTCAGAACTCAGAGCAATTATTTGATGCAGTGCGTGTTCAAATAGCAAATTCTTCTTAACTTAAGTCATTGTCAGTGGTCAGAGCAACCTCAGCCTTGTTCCACTCTAAGCCCTTCTTCGATTATTTTACGCACTTGTCACCAAGCAGCCCACTCGAAACACACAATGCCAAACCTAGTGCTTTAATCTCACTCTCAGGTCTGCATTAGTGTCGTCTAAGATGAAGGCCATGATTCACGAGCTGCTTCACTGAGAAGCAAAGGTTCTTTCCAAGTGCAATGTTACTTCTGGAGAGACACCTCCTTAGATTTTTTTTTTAGATTTCAGATTTGTTGCCAGAGTACATATATGACATCATGTACAACCATGTGATTCCTTTTCCTGAACATGAGGCAGAATTATCATTTATTGGCAGCGCAAAAAAAACTGTATTCAATGTACGCATTTAAACAAATAAAGAAATATAAGCAAACTGACAGTGCAAGACAGAGAATCAATAAAATGCAAGAGTTCTTAAATGAGTCCCTGATTGAGTTTGTCATCGAGGAGTCTGATGGTGGAGGGGTAGCAGCTGTTCCTGAACCTGGTGGTGAGAATCATATGGCTCCTTGACCTCTTTCCTGATGGCAGCAGCGAGAACAGAGCGTGTGCGGGGTGGTGCGGATCCTTGATGACTGCTGCTGCTCTCCGACGGCAGGGTTCCCAGTAGATGTTCTCGATGGTGGGAAGGGATTTGCCTAAGCAGTGTCCAAGTCCTTTCACAGGGCTTTATGCTCAGGGGTATTGGTGACCCCATAGCAGACCCTGATGCAGCTGATCCGCACACTTTCCACCAAACATCTGTCGAAATTTGCCAGGGTTTCCAAAGTCATGCCAAACCTCCTTTGTTTCAGATCTCGCTTGGCTGTGTCCCACCAAGAACCTGGAATCTTGCTGTTCAGTACCTCTTTCAGACTTATTCGCAGAATGATGTTAATCAGATGATCATTTGGGAAGGGGTGGGGGAGAGAAAATTCTAATTCTGAAAAAAACTATGAGGTGATTCATTTTATGATGATCAATAAGAATAGGAGGTATCCAAGGGTGACATGGACCAGACAAGGGGCTTTTATTAACAGACTAGAACCACCTCTATATTGGCCAGTAGGGTGGAGTATCTCTACAGCCATAACCAATAGCAAGCAGTCAGTATAATACACTTCCCTCATTACATCCTTGCAAAGGGTAAAACCACAGGAGGTAGTTATATTTTTCTTTTTTGTGGTCAAAGGCTTATTCCACCCTTCATTCTCTTCTTCCTTTTCCCGTCAATAACAATGGGATGATTAGCACGACGTACTTACGGCACCAGTGAACTGGGTTCGAATCCGGCGCTGTCTGGAAAGACTTTATCCATTCTCCCCATGTCTGCGTCGGTATCTCCCAGGTACTCCAACTTCCTCCCACATTCCAAAGATATATGGGGGTTCATACACTGGTGTACTTTGTGGGCACAGGCTCATGGGCCAGAAGGGCCTGCTATCGTGCTGTATCTCTAAGGTAAAGATCTGGAGCTCAGGTCGCCGATGGTTCGGACTGGACCCTGTGTGGCTGCAGAGGCTGCGGGAGCGCCGGAGGTGAATCCAAGGACACTCAGTGGCTTCTCTTTCTGTGACAGTCTCTAAGAGGCACTTCAGGCAATAGCTGCTGATGGTGAATCTATCTGCCTTAGAGCAGACGAAAACAACTTTGTGCAATATTACATGATGATAAATTTAACCTTGAATCTTGGATAAGTGTGTGATCACTCAGCCCCAGGTTCAAGGCCAGTTTATTTTCTGCCATTATTGGTCTCCTGAATGAACCTCACTCCAACAAGGTATGTGTTGTCTTTGCACTACTGTAACTGACCTCTCCCTGTATCTACGCACTCTCTACTCCATTTTTAATTGATGGTTGACTAGTTGGACAGTTCCTAAAACAAACGTTCTCACTGTTCCTTCATGCACGTGTCAATAAACCTAAATTTGTTCACGAGTGCAGATTCTACAAGTTATAAGGGGAAAGTGGACAGGATGGGACATTTCTCCAGTGTGCAGGAGGTTGAGAAGATGCTTGTAGAGCAGTGGTTCCCAATCTTTTTACTTTCTACTCGATAACCACTTTAAGTAATCTCTATGCCATGGGTGCTCTGTGATTAGTAAGGGATTGCTTAAAGTGGGATGTGGGTGGGAAGGGAAGGCTGAGAATCATTGATCTTGACCCAATTGTTACTGAAATATTTTGCTTGAGAAAAATTGTCGCTAGCCCATTTCCTTTGGAGTTCTAAAACTGTGCACATAACGAGTCAATGAGATACGATTAAAACAGTGGTTTTCAAACTTTTTCTTTCCACCCGCATCCCACCTGAAGCAATCCTTTACTAATCACAGAGCACCCATGGCACAGGGCAGTGGTTCTCAACCTTTTTCTTTCCACTCACGTACCACTTTATATATTCCCTATTACTTAAAGTGGTACGTGTGTGGAAAGAAAAAGGTTGAGAACCACTGTTGTAGAGGTTTATCAAAACATGAGGGTCATATAAAAGGTAAATATTCATTATCTTGATTTCCAGAAATAGAGAATCCAAAATTGGAGGGTATATAAAAGATTTAAAAGGGACCTGAGGGGCACCTTCTTGTCACAGAGGGTGGTGAGCATATGGAGTGAGCTACCAGAGGAAGTGGTAGAGGCAGGTACAATTGTGACATTGAGATGGAGACATGTATGGAGAACATTTAGAGGGATACGGGCAATATGCAGTTAAGAGGTGACTGGAGATAAACCAAAAAAAATCTGCAGATTCAAAGTGCTGAAGACACTTCAGCAGGTTGCACAGCATTCATCGGAAGGAAAGGCTCAGGCCTGAAGCATTCACTGCCTTTTTCCTCCAATGGATGGCTGTGTGACCTGCTGAAATTCTCCAGCACTTTTATGTTTGGGAAGTGGGACCGATTTAGTCGACATGAGCAAGTTGGGCCCAAGGGCCTGTTTGCCTGCTGTGAAACATTAACTCTCATGCAGCAATTGTGCAAGAGGTCATCCCAACAACCCCTCCAGTACTGTTATCCAAGATGGCAGGAAAAATCTCGACGATCATCTCCAAGCCGCAGACAGTCAGAATCAGAATTTATCATCATGAACATGTGTCACAAAATCTTGCAATTTTTTTTTCATTTAGACATATAGCATGAGGGTCAGATCCTTCTGCCCTATGAGCCCGTGCCACCAAATTACACACAATTAACGAGCAACCCCCAAATATTTTGAAGGGTGGGAGGAAACCGGAGCACCCGGAGGAAACCCACACAAACACGGGGAGGACGTACAAACTCCTTACAGACAGCGCCGGATTGGATCCGGCTCACTGATGCTGTGTAACAGCTTCACGTTACCTGTTATGGTGGAGGAGAAGAAGCCGTTGGTAATGTTGGGTTTTCATCTTCAGGCTCCTATCCCTCCTTTCTGATGGTAGCAGTGAGAGGAGTGCATGCCCCGGGTGGGGAGGGACCTTGATGATAGAGACTGCTTTGATGAGACATCACCTCTTGTGATGTCCTTAATGGAGTGAAGACTGATGTCCGTGATGGCGCTGGCTGAGTTCACAACTCTCTGTACTCTTTTCCTGCCCTGTGCATTGGCACCTCCATACCAGACAATCGGAATCAGAATGCCCTCCACGGTACACCTGTAGAAATTTAAGAGTGTCTTTAGCGACACGCTACATTTTCTCAAGCACCCAATGAGGTACAACCATTGATAGCCTTCTTTATGATTGCATCGACAGAAGGCCCCAGGATAGACCGCCTTGACCTTCGGATGAGACGAGGTCACAGGATCCAAAGCTCAGAAGTCACATCCACCCACAATGCTTTCAAATCAAGCCCTGTAGCTGGTCAGGGCATCCCTGGATGACAAACAAAATGGGTACAGGCAGTAACTACATGCTACTCTTGCCAGCCACATTTCAAAGTGAATCACTGTTAATACATAAAAATGAGATGACACAGTTTAATCCAAACCAACCAAATATTTACTGAAGGCAAACAGCAATCAATTAAAATTTATATCCAAACACATTTTGAAACTACAATTAATTTGCATTAAGATGATTGAGCCCTTCATGGTTGTAGGATAAAAAGAAAAAAAAAATCTTTTAATTAAGCCTGATTACAGGATAATTGACATTGTTCCATTTTTAATATGAGCAGCTTTGAGAGATGTAGAGTAAAACCTTTGGTATCCAGCATCTATGGGGATTAGCAGATGATGGATAAGTGCATTTTCTGGTTGCTTGAGACTGACCCATACACCTGCATTCAGAATAAACAGTTTAAAAGACAAAAATACCACACTGTTCTTACACTGATCAAACTTCACTTGGATGAATATAAAGCATTTTACTTTATTTTCAGTCACATTCTTTGAAAGCATTTAACTGTTGCTGCATCTACAGGTTCCTCCCCCTAAATGGAATCGACCAAAGGACAAGCAATAAATTTGTAGAAAATTTACCTTCCCCAAGTTTACAGGTAAACCCTCTGATCGCGGCAACTCTTACAGGGATAAAGAAATACTTTAAGAGATTCACCCCAATGGCATCAACCAGCTCTTTGTCTTTGGCATCCCCATTGCTGTTTTACACAACTTTATTCAAACAGCTGCTACGAACAAAGCACGACCAAGGCACTCCGCTGGCTGAATATTTGTTCCCACCTTCACCAAAGGTTTATGTGTTGATAACTCTAAAGGCTGGAGTTACAGAAATAATAGGCTTTTATTTATAATAAACTTGAAGGTCATCCTGTGCCGAAACCCAGGCTTTCTGGAGAGGGGTTATGGTGTTGGAGCCTTCAGACAGGGTCAAGAGGGAGGAGCCGCAGGTTCAGTCACAGAGCGCGGTGGAGCCAGATCAATGAGTGTACAACAATTCACCACAAGTTGCTTCAGAGAAAGAGGAAGTCATGTGATGGGGTAGTGGCCGGTAGGAGAATACCAGCCCTCTCCAGAAAAGAAGGAAAAAAGGGAAGAAAAAGCACAGCCCCAGACACACAAATCACAACAAATAAAAAATAAGGGTGTGGAGGAAATGGCACCAAAGAAATAAAAGGCAAAAACAACAGGAAGAAAAGAAGGAAAGACGCCGGAAGAGAAAGGTGAAGGCCTTACCTGTACGAAGAAGCAGGGACCCGCCAAGGAAAGAGGAGCCAACTCCCCGAGGTCAGTGGAAACCCCGCAGGGTCACAACCCACCAAATGCAGGACTGCAAAGATGGCTCACGGAGCCAAACAGAGGTGCGCAAACGTGCATGCGCAAGGAATTGCATGTGCGCGAAGCGCACGACAAAGACAAAACCGACGGGAGGGGGGACCAGCTGTGGAGTGGAACTTCACAGCACGAGCAGCTGAGAAAGACCCGACAGCAGGGCTCCTAGCGGGAAGATACAGAAAATAATGGGAACAGGAGGGGTGAGAAAGAAAAAAGGAAACCAGAGACACAACAGATAACCAGCCCAGAAGAAGAGAACCAACATCAAGTCACCATTAAAAAAATACCCAAAAAACTGAGACAAACAGCCCAACAGGAAAGTCAGAAGAGACACAGATACAAGGAAGAGAAGTCGAAGACACAAACCCGAGAGCAGACACAGAAGGAGAACATCAAGCTCTGCACAGAGAAATAGAAGATAAAGGGAATGGACAGTACATAGATTTTAAAAATGTCAAGAATATATGGAAGCATTAAAAGAATGGCGGACACAAGAATTTAGTGAAATAAAAAGAAGAATAAAAGGTGCAGAAGAAAAAGTGAGCAGATTAGAGTTGGTCATGACAGAAATAGGGAAAAGAGTAGACAAGGTGGAAGAACGAGGAACAGCCGTAGAAATGGAAGTGAACGACTTAAAAAGAAATTGGAAGAAACTGATAAAAAAGTTAAAGAAACACAGGAGTTGTTAGCTCAGAAGATGGATATAATGGAAAACTATAATAGGAGAAACAATATAAAGATAGTGGGGCTTAAGGAAGATGAAGAAGGCAAAGATATGAAAGAATTTATAAAAGAATGGATCCCCAAGGTCCTGGAAATGCCAGAAATGCAGGAAGGAATGGAAATAGAAAGGGCACACAGAACATTAGCCCCAAAACCACAGACGCATCAAAAACCAAGACCCGTTTTAGTAAAATTCCTGAGATACACGACAAGAGAAAATATATTGGAGAAGGCAATGAAAAAAATGACAGAAGACAAAAACCCACTGGAATACAAGGTCAAAATTTTTTTTATCCCCAGACATAATTTTTGAGCTCCTGAAGAAGAGGAAGGAGTTTAACGCAGCAAAATCGATCCTTTGGAAGAAAGGCTATAAATTTATGTTAAGATATCCAGCGGTGCTTAAAATAGTTATCCCGGGGCAGCAAAGCAGACTGTTCTTGGACCCGGAGAAAGCACGAGAATTTGCAGAATGTCTGCAAAACAGAAAGAGAGATGAAGAGAGGTAACAAGAACAAGAATTATGACAAACTTCACATAAAGAATAAAAATAATGTATTAAGTAAGAACTAAGGAGGGGAAGAAAAGGGAAGAAAGGAAGTAAGGGGGAATTGAAAGGGTGAGCTTTGTTATATGTGAAGATAAAAGTCTTTTCTGAAGGGGGTTGGGTGGGAGAGAAACTGTGAAATCAGTTGACGCTTGCGAGCGGGTTCGCAATCCAAATGGAGAGGGGAGTTGTGGTTGCCTGGCAAGGGACAAGGGGCAACTCAGAGAGGGGAGGAACATTTGGGGTTAAGGGAATTTTAGATGTGGGAATAGTGGAAATATTTTATGTTTTAGAAGTGTTGTCTTACAGTGTGTTCAAAAAAAAACAGAAATGGGTATGGGGGAAAGGTGGTGATGAGGAAGCGGAAATGAGAGATAAACGAAGCATGAAATGGCCATGTTGAACTATATGACTATAAACATTAATGGAATACATAACCAAATCAAAAGGAAGAGGCTGTTAAATTTACTGAAGAAAGAAAAAAAATGATATAGCATTCGTGCAGGAAATACATCTAACTGAAGTGGAACACAAGAAATTAAAGAGAGATTGGATAGGACATGTAACGGCAGCATCATATAATTCAAAAGCAGAGGAGTAGCTATATTAATCAATAAAAATGTACCAATCAAAATAGAGGAGGAAATAATAGATCCAGCAGGGAGGTATGTAATGATAAAGTGTCAGATATATTCAGAATTTCGGAATTTTCTCAATGAATATGCACCTAATGAAGAGGATCAAAAATTTATGCAAGATATCAAAGATGGATAAAAGTGGAAACAAGACAAGCAGAAAGAACAAAGTAACCAAATTTATGGTTAAATCAATGCAGGAAATGCAACCTTTGGATATATGGAGGAGAAAACACCCAAAGGAGAAGGAATACTCATATTATTTGGGTAGACATAAAACATACTCAAGGATAGACCTGTTCCTGTTGTCAGACCACATCCAAGGGAGAGTTAGGAAAATGGAATATAAAGCTAGATTGTTATCGGATCACTCACCCCTGATATTAGCAATAGAGCTGGAGGACATCCCACCGAGAATGTATAGATGGAGATTAAACTCCATGCTACTTAAAAGACAGGATTTTAGAAAATTCATTGAGCGACAAATTAAAATGTACTTTGAAATAAATATGGAATCAGTGAAAGATAAATTTATACTATGGAATGCAATGAAAGCGTTCATCAGAGGGCAGATAATAAGTTATGTAACTAAGATGAAGAAGGACTACAATCGGGAAATAGAACAGCTGGAAAGGGAAATAGCAAGTACAGAAAAAGAATTAGCAACAAGGGAAGATACAACAAAAAGAAGAGAATTGGCAGACAAAAAAAATATAATATGAAACACTACAAACGTACAAGGTGGAGAAGAACATAATGAAGACAAAACAGAAGTATTATGAGCTACGAGAAAAAATGCACAAAATACTAGCATGGCAGCTTAAGACAGAACAAACTAAAAGAAAGG
Source organism: Narcine bancroftii (assembly GCF_036971445.1). Taxonomy (NCBI): domain Eukaryota; kingdom Metazoa; phylum Chordata; class Chondrichthyes; order Torpediniformes; family Narcinidae; genus Narcine; species Narcine bancroftii. The sequence goes on along the minus strand of NC_091470.1, from coordinate 362,931,908 downwards.
TATTGGCATCAAGGAAAAAGGACAAACAAATTACATATAACCCAACAGAGATCAATGAAAACTTCAAGGAATTCTACGAGCAACTATATCGAACTAAGAACGAAGGGAAAGAAGACAAAATAGATGAGTTTCTAGCTAAAATTGAACAACCGAAATTGCAAGAGGAGGAGCAAAACAAATTAATAAAAGCATTTGAAATGGGGGAAATACAGGATATATTAAAAAAATCTATCGAACAATAAAACGCCGGGAGAGGACGGACTCCCAATAGAATTCAAGAAATATTTAAATACTTATTAATTACTCCTCTCCTGGAAGTAATGAACTAGACTGAAGAAACACAAAACATGCCAGATTCATGCAAAACAGCAATAATTACAGTAATACCAAAGATGGGGAAAGTTCCACTAACACCAGCAGCGTATAGACCAATATCTCTACTTAACACAGATTATAAGATAATAGTTAAACTGTTAGCAAACAGATTTACCAACTGTGTACCAAAAATAGTAAAACTAGATCAAACAGGATTTATTAAGAAAAGACAAATAACAGAAAATATCTGTAAATTTATTAACTTAATCCATGCAGTACAAGGAACAAGACACCAACAGTGGAACCTTAGACGCAGAGAAAGCCTTTGACAGAGTAAAATGGAATTATTTATTCAAAGTACTACAGAGGTTCCAACCTACGAGAGAAATATATTAATTGGATTAAAGCATTATATAAGGGACCATTGGCGAAGGTGACAGTAAATGGATATATATGTCAAACCAATTTAAATTAAGCAGGTCAACTAGGCAGGGATGTCCACTATTTCCCTCACTGTTCATGTTAGCTATAGAACAATTGGCAGAACTGATAATAACATAAAATAAAATAAAAGGGATAAAAATAAAAGAGAATGAATATAAAATCAGTCTATTTGCAGATGAGGTCATAGTATACTTAACAGAACCAGAATTCAATAAAAGATTAACATAAGAAATTGAAGGAATATGGAGAAGTATCGGGGTACAAGATCAACGCAAATAAAAGTGAAGCAATGTAAATGAATAATGCAGATTTCACAAAGTTTAAGAAAGAATCACCATTTAAATGGCAAACACAAGCAATCCGATGCCTAGGTATTCAACTAGATAATAATCTAGGCCATCTATACAAATTAAACTATCAGCCATTAATGAAGAAATTACAAGATGACTTAGAACATTGGAAAGATTTACCACTAACACTGATAGGAAGGGTAAGTTGCATTAAAATGAATATCTTCCCAAGGATACAGTACCTATTTCAATCATTACCAATTCTCCTAACAGAGAAATTCTTCAAGGAGCTAAAGAAAATAGTAAGGAAATTCTTAAGGAAAGGGGGGGAAACCAAAGATAGCGCTAGATAAATTAACAGAATGGTACAAACAAGGAGGCTTACAACTACCAAACTTTAAGAATTATTATAGAGCAGCACAATTCAGATAACTATCAGATTTTTATCAAACAAGGGAAAAACCAGGTTGGACCAGATTAGAGCTCGATAAAATAGGGGAGAAGGTACCTGAACATATACTATATAAGTGGGATGAAAAGCTGGTGCAACATAGGAATTCACCAGTACTGCACTATCTGCTCAACATTTGGAAGAAGATTCACGTAGAAAGGAAAAAAAAACCAAATAAATAACTACCAAAATTAATATTGACTCAAAATCAACTAATCCCCTTCACAATAAAAAAAAAACCTTTCCTTCAGAGAATGGGAGAGAAAAGGGATCAAAAGAATAGAAAATTGTTTTTCGGGAAATAAATTATTATCTTTTGAACAAATGAAGTGCAAATATAGTATAACTCACGGTACAATGTTTGCATACCACCAACTGAAAACCTACTTGAAGGACAAATTGGGAAACAGTCTGAGGTTACCAGAAGGAAGCAGCTTTGAATATGTGATTACAGACACAATGATAATTAAAAGATTTATAACAAACATGTACATCAAACTGCAAGAGAAAGAGAATAAGGAAACAAGCTGTAAACCCAAACAAAAGTGGGAAAAAGATCTAAACATAACGTAACATAACATAACATAACAATTACAGCACGGAAACAGGCCATTAGGTCCTTCTAGTCCGCACCGAACCAAAGACCCCTTTCTAGTCCCACCTCCCTGCACAATGCCCATAACCCTCCATCTTCTTCTCATCCATATACCTGTCCAAACTTTTCTTATGTAATACAATTGACTCCGCCGCCACTATTTCTCCCGGAAGATCATTCCACACGGCTACCACTCTCTGAGTAAAGAATTTCCCCCTCATGTTACCTCTAAACCTCTGCCCCTTAATTCTTAACTCATGTCCTCTTGTTTTAATCTTTCCTCCTCTTAACAGAAATAGTCTATCCACATCCATTCTGTCTATCCCTTTCATAATCTTAAATACTTCTATCAAATCCCCTCTCAACCTTCTACGCTCCAAAGAATAAAGACCTAATCTGTCCAATCTCTCCCTATACTCTAGATGCTTAAACCCAGGTAACATTCTGGTAAACCTTTTCTGCACTCTCTCCACTCTGTTTATATCCTTCCTATAATTAGGCGACCAGAACTGCACACAGAACTCCAAATTAGGACGCACCAACGTCTTATACAATCTCAACATCACCTCCCAACTCCTATATTCCATGCAATGATTGATAAAGGCCAGCATACTAAAAGCCTTCTTCACCACCCTATTCACGTGAGTTTCTACCTTCAGAGAACGATGTACCGTTACTCCTAAATCTTTCTGCTCTTCTGTATTCCTCAATGCTCTCCCATTTACCACGTATGTCCTATTCTGATTCTTCTTACCAAAATGAAGCACCTCACACTTATCAGCATTAAATTCCATCTGCCATTTTTCAGCCCACTTTTCTAAGCAGCCCAAATCCCTCTGCAATCCTTGAAAACCTTCTTCATTATCCACTATTCCACCTATCTTAGTATCGTCTGCATATTTACTAATCCAATTCACCACCCCATCATCTAGATCATTAATGTATATAACAAACAACAATGGGCCCAATACAGATCCTTGAGGCACACCACTGGTCACCGGCCTCCAACCTGACAGACAACTATCCACTACCACTCTCTGGCCTCTCCCTTTCAGCCAATGTTCAATCCATTTGACTATCTTAAAATTTATACCTAAAGACTGCACCTTCCTAACTAACCTTCCATGTGGTACCTTATCGAGGCCTTACTGAAGTCCATATAGACAACATCCACTGCGCTACCCTCATCCACATTCCTAGTCACCTCTTCAAAAAATTCAATCAGATTGGTCAAACATGACCTTCCTCCCACAAATCCATGTTGAGTGCTCCTGATCAGACCCTGTCTATCCAAATGTTTATAAGTACTATCTCTAAGAATTTTCTCCATTAATTTACCTACCACAGACGTCAAACTTACAGGCCGATAGTTGCCAGGCTTCCTCCTTGAACCCTTTTTAAATAACGGAACCACATGCGCAATGCGCCAATCCTCCGGCACTATCCCCATATCTAATGACATTTGGAAAATTACCGCCAGAGCCTCTGCTATTTCCTCCTTCACTTCTCTCAATGTCCTGGGGAAGATCCCGTCTGGTCCCGGAGACTTATCCACCTTTATATTCTTCAAAAACCTTAAAACTACACCTTTTGTAATCTCTATATTCCCCATATTTACCCAATTTGCTTTTTTTATCTCACATCTCCCAATATCCTTCTCCTTAGTGAATACCGAAGAAAAGAAACTGTTCAATATCTCCCCCATTTCTCTAGGCTCCACACACAGTTTTCCACTCTGATTTTCTAAGGGACCAATTTTGTCTCTAGCTTTCCTCTTATCATTAACATATTTGTAGAACTCTTTTGGATTAGTTTTCACCCTGCTTGCCATAGTTTTCTCATACCTTCTTTTAGCTTTCCTAATTCCTCTCTTAAGATTCCTCTTACATTCAATGTACCTTTCAAACATCTCCTTAACTCCATGCTTCTTATATCTAATGTACGCCTCCCTTTTTCTTCGAATCAAGTTTCCACTATTCCTTGAAAACCACGGCTCTCTCAAACCTTTTTCCCCTCCTTTTAACCTAACAGGAACATAAAGCTTTTGCACTCTCAAAATCTGATCTTTAAAAGACTTCCATCTCTCTACTACATCCTGCCCATAAAACAAATTGTCCCAATGCACACCCTGCAAGTCCTTTCGCATCTCCTCAAATCTAGCTTTTCCCCAATCAAAAACCTCAATCCTTGGCCCTGATTTCTCTCTTTCCATAATGACATTGAAGCTGATGGCATTATGATCACTGGACCCGAAGTGCTCGCCAACACTAACCTCCGTCACTTGACCCATCCCATTTGCCAACAGTAGATCTAACACTGCTCCTTCTCTGGTCGGCACCTCTACATATTGTTGTAAAAAACTATCTTGCACACATTTCACAAACTTTAACCCATCCAGTCCTTTCACAGAATGTGTTTCCCAATCTATATGTGGAAAATTAAAATCTCCCATAATTACAACCCTGTGCTTATCACAAATATCTACTATCTCCCTACAGATTTGCTCCTCTAGGTCTCGGTCCCCTCTGGGTGGTCTATAATACACCCCTACAAGTGTAACCTCTCCTTTCCTACTCCTCAGTTCCACCCAAATAGCCTCCGTGGATGTGCCCTCTAATCTATCCTTCCTAGGCACCGCTGTACTCCTGGCATAAAGATAAAGAATGAAACATGGGAAAAGCTATGCTCCAGAACTATGAGAAATACAATAAACATGAGGTTACGCGTGATACAATATAATTGGTTACACAGGTTGTATATCACGCCCCAAAAGTTAAATAAATGGGACCCAACAGTATCAGATAGATGTTTTCGCTGTAAGAAGGAAATGGGAACAACAGTACATGCAATTTGGGCATGTGAGAAAGCGGAAAAGTTTTGGGAAGATCTAAACCAGGTATTAAATAAAATCACAAAAAGCAATATACCAAAAAACCCAGAGATCTTTCTTCTAAGTAATATAAGAAGTAAAGAACTTGGACTCGATTTGGATGGAAAACAAAAAAGATTTATTATGATAGCCTTAGCAGTAGCAAAAAAATGTATAATGTCAACCTGGAAATCAGAAGAGAGCCTGAGAATACAGCAATGGTACATAGAAATGGATAAATGTATTCCATTGGAAAAAAATAACATATAATTTAAGAAATAACATCACAGTATTTGAACAAATTTGAGAACTGTACATGGAACACAACAGAGAAGGACTACCATGGATCTCCACCACCTAAAATGACAGAAGGAGAAGAAGATGAAATGAACTGACCCAGTGTGTAAAAGTCGATGACACAATTTTGTTTATTTTCATTGTGTAATGACGTTGTTTAATGGGTTTAATGTATCAGATATGTTGAACGTTGAGTGGGTGGGGAGGGAGGGAAGGGAGGGGGGAAAAGGGGAGAATATGACACTGTGTATATTCAATAGGGAAATGTTTATGTGTATTTTGGTCAATATGGTTCATAGTGTGAGAAAATATATTTTTTTTAAAAGTTACTTCAGAGAAGGGTTACTTTTATAATTTTAAACTTGTGTATTTTTACCTATTATTTTATTCTTATTTATGTTAATTTTTAAATTTATTTTCCTCTTTTTTTTTGCCAGTTACTTGAATTTTGAATACCAGGGGTTTTATTGTATTGAATATAGTTTACTCTCTTCAGTGATGAGTTGAGTCGAGATTAGCTCGAGTGGGGGAGACCATGTGGTGGGGGGGGGGAATTCTGATAGAGATACACAAAGCTATGAGGGGCAGAGAGAGGGCAAGACATTTTTAGACATCTCAGTAATGGAGATGCCTAAAGCCAAAGGGCAGAGTTTAAGGTTGGGAAGTCAAAGATTTGGAGAGGATCAAAGGCAAGCTGTTAGACTCCAAGAGTAGGCACATTCAAGGCTACATACTCAGTCCTCTGCTCTAATCCCTACAAACCCATGACTGTGTGGTGTACCAATACCTCTATTTTCCAAGAGGTCTGAGGAGATTTGGCCTTCCGTCAAATGTTTCATCAAATGCCCAGAGCTGAAAATACATGCTGACTGGTTGCATCATCATGGCCTGGTTTGGGAATTTGACTGCCCCAACCACACAGAGGGCACTAGAATGTCCATTACAGGCTCCAATCTCCTTTCGATTGAAGACATCGATGCGAGTTACTGCCTCGTTTTCATTGCTACCTCCAGACAGAAGGTACAGAAGCCTGAAGTCTGGCCCCTCCACAGTGAGGAATAGTTTTTTGTTCAATCCAGCAGATGCTAGAAAACTGGAGCAGATGCAAGAAAACTGGAGCAATACGCAAAATTCTGGAGGAAGGGGTTAGGCCAAATCCATGAAGGGCACCCATGGCCGGATTAAGTCCAACTGATGCCCTAAGCACAGCCCAACAATGGTTCTCCCTCGACCCTTCCATTGTCTAACGGACAAGCCTGTAAGTTTGACGTCTGTGGTAGGTAAATTAATGGAGAAAATTCTTAGAGATAGTACTTATAAACATCTGGATAGACAGGGTCTGATCAGGAGCACTCAACATGGATTTGTGGGAGGAATGTTTGACCAATCTGATTGAATTTTTTGAAGAGGTGACTAGGAATGTGGATGAGGGTAGCGCAGTGGATGTTGTCTATATGGACTTCAGTAAGGCCTTCGATAAGGTGCCACATGGAAGGTTAGTTAGGAAGGTGCAGTCTTTAGGTATAAATTTTAAGATAGTCAAATGGATTGAACATTGGCTGAAAGGGAGAGGCCAGAGAGTGGTAGTGGATAATTGTCTGTCAGGTTGGAGGCCGGTGACCAGTGGTGTGCCTCAAGGATCTGTATTGGGCCCATTGTTGTTCGTTATATACATTAATGATCTAGATGATGGGGTGGTGAATTGGATTAGTAAATATGCAGACGATACTAAGATAGGTGGAATAGTGGATAATGAAGAAGGTTTTCAAGGATTGCAGAGGGATTTGGGCTGCTTAGAAAAGTGGGCTGAAAAATGGCAGATGGAATTTAATGCTGATAAGTGTGAGGTGCTTCATTTTGGTAAGAAGAATCAGAATAGGACATATGTGGTAAATGGGAGAGCACTGAGGAATACAGAAGAGCAGAAAGATTTAGGAGTAACGGTACATCGTTCCCTGAAGGTAGAAACTCACATGAATAGGGTGGTGAAGAAGGCTTTTAGTATGCTGGCCTTTATCAATCATTGCATGGAATATAGGAGTTGGGAGGTGATGTTGAGATTGTATAAGACGTTGGTGCTTCCTAATTTGGAGTTCTGTGTGCAGTTCTGGTCGCCTAATTATAGGAAGGATATAAACAGAGTGGAGAGAGTGCAGAGAAGGTTTACCAGAATGTTGCCTGGGTTTAAGCATCTGGAGTATGGGGAGAGATTGGACAGATTGGGTCTTTATTCTTTGGAGCATAGAAGGTTGAGAGGGGATTTGATAGAAGTATTTAAGATTATGAAAGGGATAGACAGAATGGATGTGGATAGACTATTTCCGTTAAGAGGAGGAAAGATTAAAACAAGAGGACATGAGTTAAGAATTAAGGGGAAGAGGTTTAGAGGTAACATGAGGGGGAACTTCTTTACTCTGAGAGTGGTAGCTGTGTGGAATGATCTTCTGGGAGAAATAGTGGCGGCGGAGTCAATTGTATTATTTAAGAAAAGGTTGGACAGGTATATGGATGAGAAGAAGATGGAGGGTTATGGGCATTGTGCAGGGAGGTGGGACTAGAAAGGGGTGTTTGGTTCGGTGCGGACTAGAAGGGCCTAATGGCCTGTTTCCGTGCTGTAATTGTTATGTTATGTTATGTTATGTTATGTTAAGAATCAATAAAGCGCTGAATGTGAAATAATAGATTAAAAATTCAGTTTTCTTCCAGGCCAGACCCCACAACTATATTAAATAGAACCTGCTTTTTTTTTTACTGTGGGGGTCCCGTTTTGTGGTTCAGCTGCATCATGGTAAATTCGGCACTGGAAAAATCTCCCTTCACTTGGGGCCTTAAGCACATGATTATTTTGCTAAATGGTTAATTCAGGCTTGAACACAATAGATATTCCTGATGAAGGGTTATGACCCAAAACATTGATTGTGTATTGCTTTCCATAGATGCCATCTAACTTGCTGTTCATCCAGCATTTTGTGTGTTTGTAATGTCCCTACAAACTCTCCTTTACTACAAACTACTCCAGTCCCACATATAGGCCCATCTGCACTTGTGAAATTATTTCTTGTACTAACTACATCTGTGAATATTTATTAATCTACATATCTATTTTGGCTCAAAAGATTGTTGGTGGGGACTAGTTCCCACTGCTGCACAAATGCTCTTCATGGCGTGTGACTCAAACAGCCTCTGACAGCCAAGTCCAACTCTTGCCCTTAACGTGTGGGACAGTTCTTAAGCCCAGCAGGGCTGATCTTACTGACAGGCAAAGGCGGATGACTGGCATCCTTGAAACAGTTGCTCTGGGCAGATGGGGCTCATTAACCACAGATGGTAACTCATCCGGGAGAGGGAAAACTCCGGTTTCAAACCTCTGCTGCCTTGAGGCTCTATCTGCTCCTGGGAAAGGACTTGGGAGTAAACCCCAAGGAAAAATCAGGAGTCCGAGTCCCAAACGCAGCTGAGTGCTGTATCCAGCACCGGCACGGCAACACCTGCGACGTTGCTGGTACTGAACAGTATTGACTTTCGTCGTTCCTTTGGACCTGCCCAGAGCAACTGGTTTCAGGACACTAGTCACCCGTCTTTACTCCTTCTCCTGTCGGTGAGATCATTACCTGGACAACAGATGGATTTCCATATCAGCTCCGTCCTGGCGTGCGTCCTGGAGAGGTCACTTCAACTTCGCTTATTGCAGCAACTGTGGCAGAGCCTGTCATTCCAGGATTGACCTTTATAGCCACAGTCGATGCTGCAAAACAAACTAGTGACTACACCATAGGTGTAATACCTATGGTAGATCACGACTGGTGGAGGCCAAGAGAGAGAGAGAGAAAGACATATCTTTCATATTTATTATATTTTTCCAGATGGGAGAACTTTAATATGCACCTATTAGAAATGGAATACCTTATGGATCTGGCTGCAGCGTAAGAATTTCAGTGCTTCTGTACCTTATAATTATGGATATGACAATAAACTCACTATCAATCAGGAATGCACTAGCTGAGAGGGTTGTCAAGGCAGGTGGACTCACATACGTGAAGGAGTAGGATAAGAACGTAAGAAATACGAGCAGGAGTCGGCCATTCAGCCCATCGAGTCTGCTCCTCCATTCAATAAGATCATGGCTGATCTGATCAATGACTCATCTCCACCCACCTGCCTGTTCCCCATATCCCTTCATGTAAAAATCTAACTGAACCTTAAATATGTTTAATGAAGTTGCCTCAACTGCTTCCCTAGGCAGAGAATTCCACAGATTCACTACTCTCTGGGAAAAAAAAGTTTTTCCTCCTCTCCGTCTTAAATCCACTCTCTTGAATCTTGAGGCTGTGCCCCTTAGTTCTGGTCTCACTTACCAGTGAAAACAATTTTCCTGCCTCTATCTTATCTGTCCCTTTCATCATTTGATATGTTTCTATAAGATCTCGTCTCATTCTTCTAAATTCGAGTGAGTATAATCCCAGATGATTTAGTCTCTCATCATAGGTTGACTCCCTCGTCCCTAGGATCAACCTGCTGAACCCCCTCTGGACTGCCTCCAAGGCGAATATATCCTTCCTCAAGTATGGAGAACAGAACTGCACACAGGACTCAAGGTGCAGCCTCACCAGGACCTTGTACAGTTGCAGCATGACCTCCCTGCTCTTGAATTCAATTCCTCTAGCGATGAAGGCCAACATACCATTTACCTTCTTAATAACCTGTTGTAACTGCAACCCAACTTTTTTGTGATATATCCACAAGCACTCCCAGGTCCTCCTGCACTACAGCATATTACAGTATTTCACTATTTAAATAATAATCTGCTCTTCTATTTTATCCTGCCAAAGTGGATGACCTCGCATTTATTAACATTGTACTCCATCTGCCAAATCTTTTCTCACTCACTTAACTATATCCTAACAACTATATGAGGGCTTGCATTGCCAAGACATCAAATCGCACCTTCCACTGACATTGGACAAGTTCCAGTTTGCCTACCATCCAAATCGATCCCAGATGATGCTATGGCCTTGACCCTTTACTGCATCCTGACTCCCCCCACCTACAAATCTAAGCCCCTTTTGCCAGGCTGCTGGTCATTATCTTAAGCTCAGCATTCAACGTGATCATACCTCAGGGGACTAGTGAATAACCTGTCCTTGCTGGGATCCAACACCCCTCTCTGCACCTGGATTCTGGACCTCTTGATCGAAAGTCCGCAGTTCGTCCATGTTGGAGGAAAAACTGTCCGACACTCTCATATCATGAAACTATTTATTTATTTATTTATTTATTTATACAGGTGAAATAGGTTTTATTTATGATTTTAAAGACTTGAACTCAAACAGTTTTCAACATTATCAATGCCAGGGTTTACAAATCAGCATTGATTACATCCTATCCATATCTATTATTTGATAAATCATACTTATGCCTAAGTTGTTCCAATTACATGAGTTACTGCTGCTCGTAACAACCCTCTGTACACCTGATGCCATTTCAATGCCAGGTGTCCAGGATCCTGTAACCTATCGTCAATCTATTTGAAGTCAGGGATGTTTTTGGGGACAGCCCCACTTTAATTCCTAAATATTGGTTAATGTTATTCCAAATGCAGATCCTTTGTTTCAGGGCTGTCTGTTTTCCCAGAAAATAATTCATCCTACAGATGAAAAACTTGTCCTGCATATATATTGTTTGTCTGTATGTGTGTTATGTCTGTATGTTTTGCACCGAGGACTGGAGAATGCTGTCTTGTTGGGTTGTGCTTTTATGGTCAGTTGACAATAAACTTGACTTGAAAACCTCAAGTCCCATCTTGCTGAGCACTGGCACACGCCACTGTTCACCCTCCCGTCTTGGTCTCCGCAAATATTCGTGAGGTTCATGGCCACAGATGGCAGCGGAGACCAATTGATCTCCCAAAGGGCTAGTCATAACATGATGGGCTGAATGTTTTCTTTCTGTGAAGGTAGGTGATTAAGTGCTAGCAAGGCACCAACTGATGGAAATACAAATAAAAAATGTCCAGTCACTGAATGAAGGAGATTGAACCATGATTGAATCGGATGTTGGTTAGAGCAGTAAATTCTGTGAAAGGGCTTTGGAGAAATATAATTCAGGAAATTTAAGTGCTCTGTCATGAACCTGAAAAATAAATAAAAAGGTTTGGAAAATGCATCAGACATATTGTGTAATTTTGCCGATGAATTGTTTCACATTCCAGAGAATTGAATACCCCAGTCACCCTCTCTTTCAGAATCAAAGCTGCAGGGAACAAACCCTGTAAGTTGGAAATTCAATTTCACCTGTGGAGCCAGATCTATGAACCAGATCAAGGTGAGGAATGTGAAAAGTGGAGACTTTACGGTCGGGCAGAAAGTTGGGAAGAGAGGAAGAGTTCAAAGGTGGAGGAACGCTGGTCTGAATTAAAGAGAACTTACACTCAAAGTCTGAACAATCAGAATGGTTAGAGAGTGGAACGAGCTGCCCTGCTGCAGTGGCAAATGGGGGCACGATTTTGACATTCGGACTGGCGACATGTGCTGGGGCTGTGGAGGGAGGGGGTGCTGGTGGGTGTGGGGGGTGCGGATCACGCTGGGTGACACCATCAGAGGGGGTGACACCAGAATGACTGTCTATAAAATGTTTGTCCAGTGTTTCAGCAGAAATTTATTATTATTTTTATAAAAATATCCCTCTAGCTAGTTATAACAACGAAAAACCTTTTTTTTGTAAGCCCAGTTAGTTACATGTACCTAAAAGGTTAAATCTCTATGCTCATTTACTTCTTGAACCTTCTAATGCTCCCTGGTCAGAGCTGTTGTTATTACCCAATAACAATGACGTTTCGAATCACATTGGTTCCGTCTGCCCGCGCTACCAGCGCGCGCTGTTGTTTTCGTCGCTGCTGGTGTCTTTATAGTCACTGCCTTTGTCAGATGTTCTTGAGTTTTAGCTACAATGCTATGCTAATTAATATTTGTGAACCTATTTCAATAAAATCTTTGAGAATGAAGTAGTAATTGCAGGAAAAGAAGGAGAAAATTCAACAAAAGTTTCTGCTCAGTTACTTATAATGTTGTAATTCAACGCAGAAAGGTTTTACAAAACCATTTTGTTGTTCGTATTCATATAATCTAGGAAATATTAAATCTAAACAATTTACAATTATATTGATCACATATTATTCTATATTTTTGCAACTATATATTTTTTCAAACATTGCTAATTTGTCTTTTTTTTAATTTTTTAGGCAGATTTTATCATACCACATGGAGTGGATAAATCAATATCAAAGAGGACAAGCGAATGCCAGCAAAGGAAAGCAGAAGAGGCAAGAATTAAATGACTTCCAAGTCGTTTTGCTCCTCCCCATCCAAATAACCGTCTGCTCTTTTATATCTTTTACCAAAGTGCGTGACCGTACATTTCCCGACTTTGGATGTATGCCATTTGACATTTCATTGCTCACAAGATCCGCACCACGTGGTTCAGGAACAGCTGTTACCCCTTCAACATCCAACTCCTCAACAACAACTTTAATCAGGGATTCATTTAATGACTCTGTGCACTGTATTGATTTTAAAAAATTCTTTGTATTGCACAGTAGGTTTGTTTGCATTCCTTATCTGTTTAGAGTTTACAGTCATTACTACACCACTAGGTGATCATCCCAACGGCGGAGCAGCTGGAAGAGGAAACATCTCCCAACGGCTGCAAAGGCAGATGAGGATGCCCAACAATGAGTAGGGATGTTTGCGAGCACGCCACAAGAACTATCACGGACCCACTAGCCTGTCTACCTAGTGTGTGAAGCCTGGATTCGGCTGTCTGTGTGGAAAAAACCATCACTGGTTCAACGGGCAGAAAGGTGATTTTCAGCAAATGTGTGGTGGAACGTTAAGAGGACACAATGAGATACACACAGGACACTTCTGGCCATCCACTGCATCCTGACCTGTCTCCAGCCGTCTCGACTATGTTTTGACAGATAGAGAGAGAGTGAGGCTGACGACATACGTAACTCTCCCTCACTTTAATCCAAGTCAAGCGCAAGTCATGACTTAAACCCAAAATCTTGAAGTCATGGTCATCTTCAACTATGACAGGACAAACAACAAAAACAACATCAGTTCTTTATATGTTTACGTGCATACGCTGTGAACAGTTTTTTTTTGCACTGCCGATAAGTGGTAATTCTGCTGCGCCCACAGGAAAAATGAATCTCAGGGTTTTTTCATGATAACATGTACGTACTCTGGCAATAAATCTGAAATCTGAAATCTGAAATTTGGACATTGTGTTTGGCACAGATATGTGGGATGAAGGGCCTGTTCCTTGGCTGCAACTTTCTATGTTCTATGTTCTCTATTGGTAGCTTTCCCAAGCCAATGAGAGGTAAAGACAGAGTTGATGGAGGGGAGGTTGTTTTGCACAACAGACTGAATTATGCTCACAAATCTCCACAGTATCTTGTGGTCTTGGGCAGAACAGTTCCCATACCAAGCTGTGAAGCATCTGGACAGGATACATTCTGTGATGCATCTATAAAAATTGAGAAGAGATCTTCGGGAGATACCAAATTTCCTCAGGCTTGCAACTTCAATGCTGAAAGATTTTCCACGTGGAGGACCTGAAAGTTTAGACATTTGCGACAAGCACTGATTTGGGTCCAGGCAAAATAATGTGAAATTGGACAAACGAAAGTCCCGGACTGCACTAAAGTACTTCATACCTGGAGGATGGGGGCTGAGTGGGACCATGTGCTTCCCAGCAAAACCAGGCTCAACCGGACACGATGCTTCCCAAGAGATAAGGTTATATCACCATATAACCATATAACAATTGCAGTCCGGAAACAGGCCATATCGGCCCTTCTAGTTTGTGCAGCTCATTTGGAATGCAATATTTTCATGTTTTATAAACAGGCTCCTCTTAATAAAATGATTGCAGCATTGGCTAATGGCATTTTTGTTTCCAAATTATGTGCCACGTCAATGTTCTTCCATGAAATATTTAACCCCTGAAACATGAAAATAAGGATTGAACTGCATAAGCACCAAAAACAGTGAACATTAACTTGGTTGCGTGTAATATTTGTCACTTTTTGGTAAAATAATCTAAACTGTATTGATCCTACTGTTCCCATAACACATTCTCAATCTGGCAGTATAGGTTCCACTGAATGCACCTTTACTGAATTGAATTATTATAGTAACAGAGTACCTTCACACATTCAATGAGATTGTTGTGTGAATGTTCAATTATTATTCAATGGAACTAGCCAATAATCTTCATGGAGGATTATTATTCCCTATTAAGAAAATGGGATATCAAAAAAGCTTGCTTTTATATTCTTCATTTATGATGTAGAAAAGTAATGGCTTAAAATTTGTTCAGTGGCTAATGGCCAACGTGACGACGTCATGTCACTGGAAATAAAATACAACATTCTGTAATACTCAGCAGGCTATTTGCAGAGAGAGAAAAAGGAGGAAAGAAACAAAGCGAGGAATTGCCTCAATCACACTGGATCACGTGTGACCTAATCTTCCCGAAGATCTTATCTTATGAAAGGATTTGAGAGGTTGAATGAAGATTACAATTCTGCCTCATCAATCTCCTTGGCCAAATCTTCAAACGAATTTTGTGAGACACAAGTACCCACATGTAAAGCCATGCTGACTATCCCAAATCTGTCCTTGCCTTTCCAAATTCTGGCCATCTCCCTCTCAGATTCTCCCACACATCAACAGTAGATTGAAATTGGAGAGAATTCAAAAGGCAGGCAATAACCAAGAGGAGACTTTCGACTTCATCTCCATCTTCAGTGGTGACCTCTACCTCCAGAGACTCCAGTTTTAGACTCCTTCTCTTTAAAAAAAATATTTATTAAATCATGATTAAGTATACAATAATGGATGCAATAAAAAAACAAAATACATACATGACATAAATGATAGAGGTTATACTAAATTAGTTTTCTTTTTTTGTTTTTTTGGGGGGTTTTATAGAGTTTTTTTTCTTTCTTTTTTATTTGAGGAGATCTTTGGTTTTCTTTGCATTGTTGCAATGGGGAGGTGATTTGCCATTTCTGGTGGGATGTTTATAGATGCGTCTTAATGGCTAATTTAAAATCTGCTACTTTTAATGTTAATGGGCTTAATAATCCAATTAAGAGAAAATAAAGGTACTGGCATTTATTAAAAAGTTGAAGGATGATGTTGCTTTTATGCAACATTTGACTGAAAAGGAACATCAGAAATTAAAAAAGAGATTGGGTTGGACAAGTTGTAGTGTCTTTTTTTTTAATTCAAAAGCAAGAGGAGTTGGTATTTTGATTAATAAAAAGTTATCTTTTAAATGAGAATCAGTTTATGAGTCAGCTGGCAGGCTTTTGATTGTTAATTGCAATTTTTTTCTGAGTGTTGGACTTTAATGAATATTTATGCTCCTAATATAGATGATGAGCTAATTATATTGAATTATTTTCTTAATTTAAGTCAGGCATATGATAAAATTATGGTAGGAGGTGATTTCAATTGTTGTTTGGATCCATTGTTAGATAAATCTCCAAAATGGGTAATTAGAACCAAAAAGGCTAAACAGTTAATGGTGTTAATGAAAGACATGAATTTGATAGATATATGGAGAAGGTTAAATGTTAAAGAGAAATATTTTTTGTTTTATTCATTTCAACATGATTCTTATTCTTGAATAGATCTATATTTAGTATTACCACAATTACAAGGCTGAGTTTTGAAGCCTGAATGTAAGAGTAGGATTTTGTCTGATCATTCTTGGTTATCCATAATCTGTACTGGTTCTGAAAGAATAGAGATGTCTATTGTTGGATATTTAATTGCTTATTGTTGAACAATGTTGTATTTTGTAAATTTATAAGGGATCAAATACAGCTTTTTTTAAAAATAAATATAAGTTCAGTTGATAGTAAATTTATTTTATGGGATGCTTTAAAAGCTTATTAACAGAAACAAATTATTAGTTGTACTGTTAAAATTAAGAATCAACTGATAGCTGAGGTTAGTAAATTAGAGCACGAGAAAGAAACTTTTGAAAAGGATCTACAACAAAATTCTACGGAAACTAAGAAAGTGCACTTAGTGTTGTGCGCTGTTAGACAGAACCAGCCACACTCAAAGTAAAGACTGTAGAACAGGGTTTAATCAACAAAGACTTCTACAGATCCTGGCTGGCTGTTGATGCAGTAACTCTGAGTGAAACTTCGGAGGTCGGCGCAGGCTTTATATCCCAGAGGATGATTGACACCCGACTGGGTGGACTTGATTCATTCAGGTCAACTGATTAACAGCTGGCCAGGTGTTGTCCTGTCCCCTTACACTCCTGCAGATACAGAGGTTGCCCCTTGCAGTAGGCCAGAAGTACACTCCTGCAGGTACAGAGGTTTCCCCCTGCAGTAGGATGGCGGTACATTCCTGCAGGTACAGAGGTTGTCCCCTGCAGTAGGCCAGTGGGGTACCACCACACTTAGTTAATATGAAATTATGATATAATTTGTTACAAACTTATACCCTTGAGAAGTTATTACAGAGATCTAGAAAGTGATATTATGAACTGGGTGAGAGAACTCACAAAGGATTAGCAGGGCAGTTATAAACAGAGCAAGCTTCTAAAACAATAAATGCTATTAGATATGATTCAAATTTTACATATAAACCCCAGGAAATTAATGATGTGTTTCATTAATTAAATTTTCTGAAACAAAAGTATTCGAAGATGAAGACAAAATTGATAATTTTTTTATATCAGATTTGGATTTACCTTTATTGAATGAAAAGGATGTTAAGGATTTGGATGCTTCCTTTTCTGTTAAAGAAGTAACAGAGAGATGCATTTCGATCTATGCCTAAAAGGAAGTCTCCAGGAAATGATGGTTTTATTTCTGAATTTTATTAAGAATTTTAGGATTTATTAATTCCTTTATTGATGGATGTATTGAAACAGGTGACAGAGATTTGTTCTTTTCTGGATTCCTTTTCTAAAGCAATTATTAGAGTTATTCTTGATAAAAATAGGGAACCATTAAAATCAAGGTCTTATAGACCTATTTCTTCATTGAATGTTGATTATAAAATTGTGGCAAAAGTTCTAGCTAACAGGTTAGCTAAATATTTACCAGATTTAATCCATGTAGGCCAAATGGATTTTATTACAAATTGATATTCAGCATATAGTACTGTAAAGTTGATTTGTTTAATTAATGCTTCTCGGGAGCAGTCTAACCAACCAATGGTTATTTCTCTCAGTGCAGAGAAGGCCTTTGATGGAGTAGAATGGAGTTTTTTATTTAAAGTTTTGGAGAAATTTAATTTTGTGCCTTTTTTTACTGGTTGGATTAAGGCTTTATATAGAACCCCTACTGCTAGAGTTGTGACAAATGGACAGGTATCTTTATCTTTCACATTAACTAGATCGACTAGGCAAGGCTGGCCTTTGTTACCAGCTCTATTTGCATTGCTTATTGAACTTCTGGCTCAAATGATCAGACAAGATAGTAATATTAAAGGTATTAAGATGAAATGTTAATTTTAAATAAATTTGTTTGCAGATGATGTTTTGATATATTTAACACAACCTTTGGAATCTTTGGGGATTTTGTATGATAGGCTGGAGCAATATGGTGAAATATTGGGTTATAAAATTAACAACCTTTAGCTGAAATGGACTATTCTTTGTGTAGGCATATTGTGACATTTAAATGGACGGATGGGATGAAGTATTTAGGTATTAAGATAGATAGTAATTATAATCCTTTATATGAATTGAATTACCTACCTTTATTGTCTAAAATTAAATAAGATTTGAATCAGTGGAAATATTCACCTATAACGTTAATAGGATGTGTTAATTGTATTAAAATGAATATCTTTCCTTGAATTCAATATTTTTTTCCAATCTATTCCTTGTAAGATCCCTCAAAAACTTTTTAAAGACTTAAGTGCTTTGGCGAGGAGGGTTTATGGAAAGATAAAATGGTAAGGTTCTCATTACAGAAATTAACTTGAAAGTTTGCACTAGGAGGTTTGCAACTTCCTAATTTTCAAAATTATTATGCATCAGCACAGTTGAAATTTATTAACAGGATGTTTGAAGTGGATAAACCTTTGATATGGGCTAATATTGAATTATCTCAGATTAGTGAAAAGAAGGTGGATCAGGTTATTTATAGAAGTATTTATTTATAGTTATTAAGTAATTTTACCTGTGTTGAGTAATCTGGGTCCAGTGTGGAGTGATCTGAGAAGGCGGAGTGATCCAGGAATGGGGAGTGATCCTGGGCCTGTGTGAAATGTTTTTGGACCAGTGTGGAGTGATTCAGGAAGGGGAAGGTGATCTGGGACCGGTATAGAGTGATCTGAGAAGAGGAAGTGATCCAGGAAAGGGGAATGATCTGGGGCCTGAAGTGATTTGGGACTAGTATGGAGTTATTCTGGAAGGAGGGGTGATCAGAGAACAGTAGGAGCAGGAGCCGGCCATCCGACTAGTCAAGCCTGCTCCGCCATTTAATGTGATCATGTTCTAATTACTGGTTCTAAAATTCTGATTTAAGATTAATTGGTAATTGATGCACAAATTAGATTAGATTCAACCTTATTGTCATTGTGCCCAAGTAGAATATAAAGCCAAAATTAGTATCCAACCAGAAGTTAATGAATCGTACTTATGTTCAAATAACTATGTGCAAATAAAAACAAGTGTATTCCGCAAACAAACAATTATAAAAGTACTGACAGTCCTATCTGAGTGCAGTTTAACTCACCTCTGGGATTTATGGCTCAACAGGGTCACAGGCTCGGGGGGGAAAGTTCTTCTTAAGCCTCCTGGTTGGAGAGCGAAGGTTCCTGTCGCACTTACCAGGTGGGAGAAGAGTAAAAAGTCCATAGTGTAATGGATTTGCATTAATCTGATCTGTTGATCAGCTCATCTCCACCCACCTGCCTTTTCCCCCATAATCCCTTAATTCCCCTACTATGTAAAACTATATTCAACCTTGTCTCAAATATATTTACTGAAGTCGCCTCCACTGCTTCAATAGGCAGTGAATTCCAGATTCACCACCTTCTGGGAAAAGCAGTTCCTTCTCATCTCCGTCCTAAATCCTCAACCATGGATCATGAGGCTGTGTGTTCTAAACCACTGTTTTCTGATAATTTGTGTCTAAGCAAATAAATTGGTGAAGCTTTAAGCAGATCTTTCTTTTCTTAAAGGAACTTACTCTCAATTAAATTACAGTGTTTGTGTGCAACGATACAGTACATTAAGAGTCATTCTGTGTGAATAGAAAAGATATCAAAGGTTAATGGGAGAAGACAGGAGAGTGGGGCTGAGTGGAAGATCATGATGAAATAGCAGAGCACACCTGATGGGCCAAAAAACCTACTTTTGGTCCATTATCTATGGTTTTATATGTTGAGAGTCATTTCTATCAGGCTCTCAGCACACTAATACTTTGTTTCGTTCCGCAATTGTGGCAGAAGATCTGAGATTAAATTCATGAACTTGATAGTGGATCATTTGTGGCATGAGCAGGTAATAAAATATCGGAGGAATTCATCAGGTCAGACACCATCCGTGGGTAAAAATAGTCAGTCAATGTTTTGGGTCAGAACCTTTTATTGAGACTCGGATAAAAAGTGGGGGCTGGGAGAGGAGTGGGGGGGGATATAGGACAGAAGGTGGGAAAGGTGGAGAGGCGTAGAGGGAGAGACTATGCAGAAGGATGGTGGGGGCAAGGAGGGGTGGGGTAAGAAAGAAACCTAGTGACATGTCATGTGACTTTTGATGCAGCAGATGGTGCTGAATAATTGGTGCAGTCAGTGCAGGAATAAAACTGCCCCTTCTGCGTTTCAAGCAGTGATCCTATTCCATAATTTAGTTCGCCGATGACACTACGGTGGTGGGTCTGATCAGAGGGGATGATGAGATGGCCTATAGAGATGAGATCCAGCATCTGGCAACATGGTGTGCCGACAACAACTTGGCACTTAACACTCAGAAGACCAAGGAGATCATTATGGACTTCAGGGGGATTATTGGCTTCCAACTGCCCACCATTAAGAACATTGATCAGAAACACTGTCTGGGCAGGGCGAACAGCATCATTAAGGGTATATCTCACACTAGCTCTTGTTGCAAACTAAAAACCCTTTCAATTATATTTGGGACTAATGGGACTTTGTTAGCATTAACAATGGAAAATTCACCAGACAATGGTAGATTCAAATTAATAGTATAAATTATTAATAACATGACATTCCTTACTTATCTCTAAATTTAACCCAACCATGCGTAAATGGAAAATATAAATGTGTGCGTGAAATAAAGTTCCACTCTGAAAAGTTAGTTTTAAAAATTTCAGCATTATTTTAGTCTTGTTTGGAGGTCTTAAATTCTCAGTTCAGAAATAATTACAAGGCACTTTTAAACATATCTTCAGGCCTCTTTACTCACAATTCTGCCCTCTTTTCAAGGAGACAGAGAATGTGGCTATTTTCTTCCATGATGAATTCACAAACCCAGACAAGGGTTAAATGAAGTGGCCATACAAAAATAGACCCAGTAGAATTCTGTCCTCTCTTCCAAAGAGACAGTGAAATAGTCTTCCTTATTTCAAAAGCCACTGATTTTATATTCCCCTTTACCCAGGAATAACACACACAACAGGACCTATTCAGGTTACTGTAACTCAACCCTCTGTTTCCCAAGGTTTCAGCCCCTCTGTGTCACAGGGTTTTGACTTCAGTCAACTCCAAACTGAACTGAATCAAAAATGTCTGAATTCGATAGTATATTTCTCCAAATCATGTGACCATTTACGTCATCAATGAGGTCAGTCCCAATTCTTTAAAATCATGTTATCAGTTATTGGAATTTTCTTTCTTTGGCTTGGCTTCGCGGACGAAGATTTATGGAGGGGTAATGTCCACGTCAGCTGCAGGCTCGTTGGTAACTGACAAGTCCGATGCAGGACAGGCAGGCACGGTTGCAGCGGTTGCAGGGGAAAATTGGTTGGTTGGGGTTGGGTGTTGGGATTTTCCTCCTTTGTCTTTTGTCAGTGAGGTGGGCTCTGCGGTCTTCTTCAAAGGAGGTTGCTGCCCGCCGAACTGTGAGGCGCCAAGATGCACGGTTGGAGGCGATATCAGCCCATTGGCGGTGGTCAATGTGGCAGGCACCAAGAGATTTTAAACAGTTGCCATCCCCAGTTTCTTGTAAACCATGTGATCTTCATACCTCTGTCTCGTAGGCAACATGACGTCGAAAGATAACCTTGCTTCTGTTTCAAAGGCTTATCGTGCCAGAGTTTCATTTCTCTGTTCAAGAGACTTTGTGGTTTAGTTTAAAAACAGGTGGCTTTCTTCAGCAGTTCTTATTGAGTACTTAGACACTTCCGTTTTTAATAAAGCAATCACTCCATGGTTCTTTGATCACTAATACTTCAGATCCATTAGCTCTGTCTTTCCAAGACATTGTATCTCTGAGAAGAAACTCTCTTCTCTGAGTTCAATGGTGCTCTGTAAAAGTGCTGTGACCTGTCTGTGACCCTGTACCAGCCCACAACTAACTTACTAAGAATACAGATACAGTATTTTAACTCTATAATTTACTTTTCTAAGACATATTGAGATACGCGAAATATTGTTTAACATTAAATTAAAGATTAATGCAAATCCATTACACTATGGACTTTTTACTCTTCTCCCACCTGGTAAGTGCGACAGGAACCTTCGCTCTCCAACCAGGAGGCTTAAGAAGAACTTTCCCCCCGAGCCTGTGACCCTGTTGAGCCATAAATCCCAGAGGTGAGTTAAACCGCACTCAGATAGGACTGTCAGTACTTTTATAATTGTTTGTTTGCGGAATACACTTGTTTTTATTTGCACATAGTTATTTGAACATAAGTACGATTCATTAACTTCTGGTTGGATGCTAATTTTGGCTTTATATTCTACTTGGGCACAATGACAATAAGGTTGAATCTAATCTAATTTGTGCATCAATTACCAATTAATCTTAAATCAGAATTTTAGAACCAGTAATTCACAACATAAGTACCGTTTTAATTCCCGTAGTGCCCCCTGGTCCTGAATGGTAACAATTGTTGAGCCTTATTCCACAGATGAAGTTATTGACAGTGACGTTTGAAATGGAATGTTCGAATTTTATTTCTTGCTTTACAGCACCAAATTTCTTTCCCCTCTGTAATGGTCCCGCCATGGCAGAGTCGACTGCTCTCAGTGCCCTGCGGATCACACTTTGCCAGCCTGTAGATGACCACCCAATAACACAAGAACAGGTTCTCCCCCTCTTCCATCAGATTGAACACCGAACCACAGACACTTATCTCACTCAATTCTACTTTGTTTCGCACTATTTGTTTCTTTTGAAATGTCATTTGCTCTGTGATGCTGTCACAAAACAACATATTTTATGACACGTTCTTGACAATAAATTATGATTCGGATTCAGTGCAAAGCTGTTAGAGCGCCAGCGACCCAGGTTCGAATCCAGAGCTGAGTGAAACATGATAGGCTGCAGATGCTGTGATTGTAGGTCTGGATTCTTCCCCCATTGATAGGATTCTGAGACTTTCTGATCGATTCTGGTTCGGCCTTTTCTGATTTTCCCTTGAAGAAGGGCTCAGGCCCGAAGCATCAGCAATATATCTTTCCGTCCTATAGATGCTGGAAAGACTGGTTGAGTTCCTCCAGCATTTCATTGTGTTTACTCGAATCTGGATTTGTCTTTAAGGAGGTTGTACCTTCTCCCCGTGCCTGCGAGGGTTTCCTTCAGGTCCTCTGGTTTCCTCCCACCCTCCAAAGACATACAGAGATTTGTAGATCAGTTGGGTGCACTTGCCAGAAGAGCCTGTTACTGTGTTCTGTGTCCAATTTAATTTATTTAAATAAGCTTAGCTGGACCAGACAGATCAATACGAAGCGTGTCCGAGCAGAGCTGGGGATTTGGTTGCGAGTGGCTCTCAAGAGAACTGTGATGGGGAGGAGATAGTCGCCCATCAGTTTGAACCACTTCTGTCACTTGAGTGACCCCTATTGTACCAGCCTCCACCCCCACCGAGGCAATACATTCCAGGCGCCCGAAGAGTGGTAGAATCTAGGGGATGGGTGGTGTTTATGGGAACATGGAGAAAGGAATGTGAATGTGAATCCCTTTTCTTTGAGGTAGTCATATCATATTGAATCAGATGCACAGATAAATAGGGAAAATTATTCACCTACTGTGCCTGCAGTTTCCTGGTTCCAGGAGCTAATAAACTGAGGTGGAACTTTCTGTTCCTGGGACCGGTGGCGTTCAGCTGTAAGGAGAGGCTGGGACTTTTTCCCTTGGAGTGTGGGAGGCTGAGGGATAACCATATGAAGCTTAATAAAATCATAACACCATACGATATATGAGCAGAAATAGGCCATTCAGCCCATTAAGTCTGCACCACCATTTAATCCATTTCTCTACTCAGCCCCACTGCCCGGCCTTCTCCCATAACCTTTATTGCCCTGGCTAATCAACAACCAGGCAGCAAAGTTAGTGCAGCAGTTAGCACGATGCCTTCACAGCACCAGCGATCGATAATGGGGTTCGAATCCCGCGCTGCTGCGAGGAGTTTGTACGTTCTCCAAATGTCTGCGCGGCTTTTCACCAGGGAGTCCGGTTTCCTCCCACCGTTCAGAACATACTGGAGGAGTAAGGTTAATTGGGTGTCAATTAGACAGTGTGGACTCGTGGGCCAAAATGGACCGTTTTGTATGTCTAAATTTAAAATTTAAAATAAATTTAAACCTTTCAATCGTTGCCTTAAGTACACCCAATGATCAGGCCTCCACAACTGCCTCTGGCAACAAATTCCACAGATTTATCTCCCTCTGGCTGAAATTAAGTTGCAGCTCTTCAATCCTGAAGTTGCGCCCTCCTGTTCCAGACTCTCCAACCATAGGAAACAACCTTATGACATCTACTTGGCCACAACTTTCAACATGTGAAATATTTTAATGACATCTCCCCTACCTCACCCTCCTAAATTTGGGTGGCACGGTTAAGAGTATCAGTGATCGGGTCCAGGATTCAAATCGGGTGCTGTCTGTAAGGTGATTGTATTTCTCCAAGTGTCTGTGTGGGTTGATTTCCTCCAAGTGCTCCGCGTTCCTCCCATCCTTCAAGAAGCACGCGGGGGTTGTAGGTCCATTGGGTGAATTGGGCAACATGGGCTCGTGGACCGAAAGGGTCTGTTACAGTGCCCTATGTCTAAATTTAACATATAGAATATAGGCCAAAAGCTGACAAAAGCTCCTCAAGTGATAAGTTAATCATAGCCCTTTTCCCTAGGGTAGGGGAATCCAAAACAAGAATGCATTGATTTAAGGTGAGACGAGAAAGATTTAAAAGGGGCTTCTTTTCTCACAGAAGAAGGTGGGGCTGTGGATCAAGCAGCCAGACCTAGTGGTGGCTGTCGGAATAGTGGTGTTGTTTGAAAGACATTTAGACAGCTACGTGGGCAGCTCTGTTCTCGCTGCTGCCATCAGGAAAGGAGGTATAGGTCGCACAGGTCTCGCATCACCGGGTTCAGGAATAGCTGCTACCCCTCCTCCATCAGACTCCTCGATGACAAACTCAATTTAAGGACTCTAACTTTTGCACTTCATTGACTTTTTCTCTCCTGGATTGCACAGTTTGTTTACATTTCTTTACTTGTTTACTTGAGTACGTCGAGTACAGTTTTTATTTTACACTGCCCATAAGTGGCAATTCAGTCTCTTTGACAGAAGAAAGAATCTCAGAGGACAATAAATCTGAAATCTAATCTGAAAAGGGGAGTTTGGGGATCATGGGGCTCAGGCCCGAAACGTCGGTTATCAGAAACAGGATTTTTGTCTTGAAATTTGTTGTTTTGTATGGTGCAATACAGGTGAAAATTTGCAATAATTATGGTTGTGTCCATTCACTATTTACAAGTAAATAATTTGTGCAAAAAAAAGCAAAAAGCATTGAGCTAGTTATATATCTTTACCTTGTATGGACGCTGTGAGAGCTGTTGAGTTCCTCCGGCATATCCGTGCTTTTACATAGGGGTAGATCCCGACTTACCTTTATTCAAAATGGATTCTGATCATCGTAACCTCAAAATATCGTAAGTCAGAACATCGTACGTTGGGCTGTGTGTGTATGGATAGGAAAGGTGAGAGATGGGCTGAATGTAGGCAAGTGGGACTAGGTTGACGACATGGACAAGTCCATCCACAGGACCTGTTTGCATGAATCCAAGGAACTGGGATTAACGTAATGGGAGCTTGATGGTTGATGCAGTTTGGACCTGGTACCAGGCTGCAACCCTCCATTCCCAATCCACCAGCAAGAATCTTGAAGATGACGATATGCTTTATTGTCATTCACGTTTTACAATGTGCCTATGCACCAAAATTCTTCCTTGTTGCAGCTGAACAGGTCATTTGTAAGCAAATAACCTGCAGTGGCTTCAACGACGATGACATGATAAAGAGATGATACATACAGATGGACAGATCATAACTATTCTCAGTTACCAGAGTGCAAGAGAAAATAAATGGGGTGACATTCGAGCAGAGCGACCTTTTGTCGGTGACGGAGTAGCTCCTGACCGTGAAACGAGATTGGAATGGTCCCAGTTGGTTTTCTGATGGCAGCAGGTTGTAGTTTCAAGCCCCAACAATAAGCACAGAAGTTCTCGGATGCTAGTTAAAATGTATCCTCTTCCATTCTTCAGTTCCCTGTCTCTGATTGTCTGTGATCTGATTTATTCAGGACAACCAGTGAATCATGAATGATCAGGAGCTATACGTGCAAGTATTGCTCCAGTTGTTAACAAATAACCTTGCTTCTGGCTGCTTAATTTAACTTTTTGACAGAGCGCAGAGTGTAATTCATGATGTTTCTGCAGTGCTGGTGATGGAAGTGGTGATCTAACCCATTGAACGATGATTCCTGTCACTGACGACCAATGTAGGACAGGAGTGTGAGCTCCAGAGGAATGAGAAATGATTTACTAAAACATTTTGCTTTTGGATCACAGATTTGTCTCATTTATGCTCTCAAAACCTCCTGAAAAATTGAGTGCGGATTCAATTTTGTTTGTCTGACAGAATTTTCTTCAAGAAATGTATAAACCCACTACTCCACACTGCACATTCAAAACTAGGCTATTAAATCATCAAACATTTGGAATGACCAAGTGTCTTTAGTTTACCTGACCAGTTGCTCAAAACCCTTTTCTCCAAATATGCCAGCATTGTTAGAATCATCGAACACTGGAGCACAGAGACAGGTCCTTCAGCCCTTCTAGTTTGTACCAAATCATTTTTGTCCAGCTGACCTGCACCCGGACCATTTCCTTCTATACCCTTCAGTCCACATACCTGTCCAAATTTTTCTTAAAGGTCAAAATTGAGCCTGCATTTATCAATTCAGTGGGCAGCTCACTCCACTCACCCATAACTCTCTCCACGAAGAAGTTTCCCTAATTCCCTTGATTCATTTCCCCTTTCACTCTTAGCCAATGTCTTCTGGTTCACATCTCACTGAACCTCAGTGGGAAAAGCCAGCTTGCATTTACTCTAATTTTGTAACTCTATCAAATCTCCCCTCCCTCTTCTACGCTCTAGGGAATGAAGACCTAACCTGTTTAGGCCTTCCCTGTAAATCAGATCCGCAAGTCCCAGCAACATCCTTGTAAACCTCATTTTCAGCCTGTAGAGCTTGTCGAAAGAACCAAAGACTTGTTGATCCAAACCAAGGCTTTTATTAGCAAAAGACAGGAGCTCTTCACAGGTGGCCGACCAGTCCGGAATGATCCGACCTGGCTAGGGACACAACCGTTTAAGGCCCAGACAGTAGGCGTGGCTAAGCTCCCAGCCAATCGCTGTAAGCACAGTCTAGATACTGTAACTATATACACTATATACATTGGTGATAAGTCTGTACTATCACATTCATCCCTTCTTGGAGAACTGACCCTAGGGCCCAAGGGCTGAAGAGGGAGAAAAGGAAGGGGTAGGTTAAGGACTGTAGTAGTCAGGGGGTCTGACCATCTGGCATGACCGCCGTGGTGCCGGGATTGGGGTCGCTGGAGTGATGTCGCCAGTGGGCTCGTCGGGTGCGACCGCTCCTTCGCTCAATTCCCCAGCCGTGTTGTCGGC
Source organism: Narcine bancroftii (assembly GCF_036971445.1). NCBI lineage: Eukaryota > Metazoa > Chordata > Chondrichthyes > Torpediniformes > Narcinidae > Narcine > Narcine bancroftii. The sequence goes on along the minus strand of NC_091470.1, from coordinate 362,904,442 downwards.
AGGGTGGTCCGGGTTGTTGGGGTGCTGTTGGTCCTTCTGTTCCGGCATGGGGCTTGGGGAATAAAGAGTTGGGGAAGGTTGGGTTGGGGGGGGTTGCTGGGCCTACCGCGTCCTGAGCTAGGTCCCGCACCGAAACAGTGTCCTCCCACCATCTAGGAACTCAACGTAGGCGTAACGCGGGTTCGAGTGGAGTAGAGTCACTCGGTCGACCAAGGGGTCGTTCTTTGAGTCCGGACATGGCGTCGCAAAAGGACAGGGCCAGGGATGGTGAGCCATGCCGGTACAGTAGTTCCTGATTCGGATTTCCTCGGGAAAAGGAACATCCTTTCGTGGGGGGTGGCATTTGTTGCAGTACATAGGAGGGAGCGGATGGAGTGTAAGGCACTAGTGAGAACCTCCTGCCAGTGAGAGGTGGGGAGACCTTTAGACTGAAGAGCCAGTGTAACCACTCTCCAGATGGTGGCATTCTCCCTCTCGACCTGGCCGTTACCGCGTGGGTTATAGCTGGTGGTCCTGCTTGAAGCGATACCACACTCCAGAAGGTACTGTTGCAGCTCTGCGCTCATGAATAAGGACCCCCTATCACTGTGGATGGTATTGGGGTACCCGAAAATGGCAAAGATACTGTGAAGGGCCTGTATCACTGAGGTGGCGGTGGTGTCTGGGCAGGGCACAGCGAACGGGAAGCGGGAGTACTCGTCGATGGCTGTAAGGATGTAGTTATTACGGTTGGTCGACGGTAGGGGCCCCTTAAAGTCTACGCTAAGACGCTCGAAGGGACGGGTGGCTTTGATAACATGGGAGTTCCCCGGACGGAAGAAGTGGGGCTTGCATTCAGCGCACACCAAACAGGCTCGGTTCATGGAGCGAATCTCCTCGACTATGTAAGGTAGGTTGCGCGCCTTCACAAAGTGGGCAAACCTAGTGACCCCTGGATGACAGGGCGTCTCATGGAGTTTCTGTAGTCTGTCCATCTGTATGCTGGCGCACGTCCCCCTGGAGAGCACGTCAGGTGGGTCGTTGAGCTTACCAGGCTGGTACAGGATGTCATAGTTAAAGGTGGAGAGTTCGATTCTCCATCTGGCGATTTTGTCGTTTTTTATCTTACCACGCTGGGTGTTGCTGAACAGGAAGGAGACTGCGCGTTGATCAGTCAACAGTGTAAAGCGCCTCCCAGCGAGGTAATGTCTCCAACGATGCACCACTTCAACTATGGCCTGGGCCTCCTTCTCGACCGAGGAGTGTCTACTCTCTGGACCCTGGAGGGCTCTGGAGAAGAAGGCTACAGGCCGACCAGCCTGGTTCAAGGTGGCTGCCAGGGCGAAGTCGGATGCATCGCTCTCGACTTGAAACGGGACAGACTCATCGATCGCGTGCAGCGTTGCAGCAGCGATGTCGGATTTGATTCAATCGATAGCCGCTCTGGCTTCAGTCGAGAGGGGAAAGGAGGTGGTCTTGATAAGAGAACGCACCTTGTCGGCGTAGTTTGGAACCCATTGGGCGTAATATGAGAAAAAGCCCAGGCAGCGTTTGAGCGCTTTCTGGGTAGGGGGGTGGGGGGTAAGTCCATTAGGGGGACATATGCGGACAGGATCTGGCATCACTACCCCGTTCTCCACCACACAACTTAGAATCGCGAGTCGTGTGGTCCGGAAGACACACTTGTCAAAATTGTAGGTCAGGTTCAGCCGACCGGCAGTTTGAAGAAATTTGTCTAGGTTGGCGTCGTGGTCCTGCGTGTCGTGGCCGCAGATGGTGATATTGTCCAGGTACGGGAAGGTAGCGGTTAGCCCGTTCTGGTCCACCATCCGGTCCATTTCCGCTGGAAGACCGTGACACCATTCGTGACTCCGAATGGTACCCTGAGAAATTGATACAGCTGCCCAGTCACTTCGAAGGCCATGAATGGTCGGTCCTCACAGCGGATCATGAGCTGGTGGTAGGCCGAACATAGGTCAATGGTGGAGAATATGCAGTATTGGGCGATCTGGTTCCCCACATCTGTGATGTGTGGCAGGGGATACGCATCCAGGAGCGTGAAGTGGTTAATGGTCTGGCTATAGTCGACCACCATCCGTAGCTTTTCCCCATTCTTGACAACCACCACCTGGGCTCTCCAGGGACTTGAACTGGGTTCGATGATGCCCTCATCCAGCAATCTAAGCACCTCACTCCTAATGAATTGCCTGTTTTCACAACTATATTGCCGACTTTTGGTGGCCACAGGCTTCCAGCCAGGGGTGAGGTTTGGGAAGAGTGCTGGCGGGGCAATCGGAGTGTGGAAAGGCTGCAGGAGTGGCCCCGGGGCACGGGGGCGGGTTGCTCGGGTGCTTCAGGGGTGGGGCGATGGCAGACCGAGAAGGGGGCATGGGGTCCCACAAAGTGTAGGGACACCGTTCGAAACTGACACTGAAAGTCTAATCCCAGCAACACCGGGGCGCACAATTGGGGAAGGATGAATAATTTGAAGTGGGTGACCATTACGCCCTGTACTTCCAGCGTGGTGATGCAATACCCCTTTATCCCAGTCGAGTGCGACCTCGTCACTAATGAGATCCTCTGGGTAGTGGGGATAATGTCAAGTCCGCAACGGAGGGCCAGATCTGGCCGGATAAAACTGTCAGTTGACCCAGAGTCAAATAAGCAATTGGTGTAGTGTCCATGCACTTTAATCAGATCCATTGCTTTAGTGAGGGGATGAGAGCATTGCTGATATAGTGTTATAGAAGCAGCCACTGATCCTGTTGACAGGGAGTTCCGCATGTTGACGTCATGCAATGGGATGGACGTCACGCAACGGGATGACGTCATAAATGCAGTCAGCGCTGGAGGAGCAGGTTGGAGGTACTCCCAGAGGTGTTGTTGTGGCGGCATCGGCGGATGAACGGTAAGTAGTGGGGGTTGTTGCTCGGGGTTGGTGGTGGGTAGGTCGTCGGTCGTGGCGGTCGGGCCCCAGCGGTCATCAGCGATGGACGCAAGGGCGAGTACCTGGTTGGCCGTGGCGGGTCCCCAGTCGGTCGCAGTGGCCGCACTGGCGGCGGCGTGGGCAGCGGTAGCAGGGGAGCGAGCAGCGGTAGCAGTAGCGTCGTCTCCAGGGGTGGTCGTGGCCGTGGCAATAGTGGGCTCTACAGTCGGGACCGAGGCCGGGTCGAGTGTTCCGCACGGGGGCGAGAGGCGGGCCAACATCATAGTTGCAAGGGTGGGCTGCCCCTTCCGGGTTCGGCATCTCGTGACGTCAGGCGTTGCCGTGCAGGGCAGCCCTCGCTCTCATTGGACGAGAGCTCTGGGGAAGAAGAGTTTGAATGGGATAGTGGTGGTTGGGCTTCACACGAGGCACTGTGTTTCCCGGCGGCCATTTTAGACCTACAAACTGCAGCAAAGTGGCCGTTTTTAAGGCACTTCTGGCACCTGGCTTTTCTTGCTGGGCACTGGGACCTGCTATGCTTGTTCCTCCCTCAGAAATAACATTTTGGGTTCGCAGGGGGAAGTGTAGCAGCAGCCGACAGGCCGTCAGTATCTCGGGGGGTGGTAGTAGAAGGGCACTCTACTCACATCAGAACGTGGGGTCCAGTCCCTAGATAACTCGTTTGACTTTAAGGCTACATCCTCCATTGGAATTGGAATCCGGGCCACGTCCTCTAGTTTTTCTACCCCTTGTTTGAGCAAACGCAGCCTCACTTCGTTCAATCGGAGCCCAGCCACATAGGCATCTAGGACGAGATCGTTTGTGATCTCGGCAGCAGTTTTGTCCATACAGTTACAGTCCTTGCCCAACACCTTGACTACTTGTAAATATGCCCGGCTGGACTCGCCGGGCTGTTGCTTCCTCGACGCAAGCACGAGCCAGGCGTGAACTCAGTTCATTGGTTGATCGTACAGTTTTTTCAGTACCTTTATGGGTGCGGTGTAAGTGGTCCCATCCTGGATGTTCTCGTAGACTCTCAAGGACAGCATAGACAGCAATGCTGTTAGATGCTGGTTATCCTCCTCCACCTCAATGAATCTCAGGAAGTTTTCAAAGTTCAGCAGCCAGAACTTAAAGGCTTTGAAGGCTGTAGCTGACTGTGGGTCGATGTCAAGTTTTCTGGCTGAGTCAGATGCTCCATCCCTTTTAAAAAAAATTATTTTTGCTAATAAAATTGTAGAGCTCGTCGAAAGAACCAAAGACTTGTTGATCCAAACCAAGGCTTTTATTAGCAAAAGACAGGAGCTCTTCACAGGTGGCCGACCAGTCCGGAATGATCCGACCTGGCTAGGGACACAACACTTTGAGGCCCAGACAGTAGACGAGGCTAAGGTCTCAGCCAATCGCTGTAAGCACAGTCATTACACTCTAGATACTGTAACTATATACACTATATACATTGGTGATAGGTCTGTACTATCACAGAGGCATACTGTTACAGTTAGGTTTATTGGACTTATTTAGAGTTATGTAGTCTTATTTATTGTTGGTTTTCGAAAACCAACAAGGTCGGGTCAGATACAGCAATGAGCTCTCTGAACCCTTCTCCATTAACAATGGCGTGAAGCAAGGCTGTGTTCTCGCACCAACCCTCTTTTCAATCTTCTTTAGCATGATGCTGAACCAAGCCATGAAAGACCCCAACAATGAAGACGCTGTTTACATCCGGTACCGCATGGATGGCAGTCTCTTCAATCTGAGGCGCCTGCAAGCTCACACCAAGACACAAGAGAAACTTGTCCGTGAACTACTCTTTGCAGACGATGCCGCTTTAGTTGCCCATTCAGAGCCAGCTCTTCAGCGCTTGACGTCCTGCTTTGCGGAAACTGCCAAAATGTTTGGCCTGGAAGTCAGCCTGAAGAAAACTGAGGTCCTCCATCAGCCAGCTCCCCACCATGACTACCAGCCCCCCCACATCTCCATCGGGCACACAAAACTCAAAACGGTCAACCAGTTTACCTATCTCGGCTGCACCATTTCATCAGATGCAAGAATCGACAATGAGATAGACAACAGACTCGCCAAGGCAAATAGCGCCTTTGGAAGTCTACACAAAAGTGTCTGGAAAAACAACCAACTGAAAAACCTCACAAAGATAAGCGTATACAGAGCCGTTGTCATACTCACACTCCTGTTCAGCTCCGAATCATGGGTCCTCTACCGGCATCACCTACGGCTCCTAGAACGCTTCCACCATCGTTGTCTCCGCTCCATCCTCAACATCCATTGGAGCGCTTTCATCCCTAACGTCGAAGTACTCGAGATGGCAGAGGTCGACAGCATCGAGTCCACGCTGCTGAAGATCCAGCTGCGCTGGGTGGGTCACGTCTCCAGAATGGAGGACTATCGCCTTCCCAAGATCGTGTTATATGGCGAGCTCTCCACTGGCCACCGTGACAGAGGTGCACCAAAGAAAAGGTACAAGGACTGCCTAAAGAAATCTCTTGGTGCCTGCCACATTGACCACCGCCAGTGGGCTGATATCGCCTCAAACCGTGCATCTTGGCGCCTCACAGTTTGGCGGGCAGCAACCTCCTTTGAAGAAGACCGCAGAGCCCACCTCACTGACAAAAGGCAAAGGAGGAAAAACCCAACACCCAACCCCAACCAACCAATTTTCCCCTGCAGCCGCTGCAACCGTGTCTGCCTGTCCCGCATCGGACTTGTCAGCCACAAACGAGCCTGCAGCTGACGTGGACTTTTACCCCCTCCATAAATCTTCGTCTGCGAAGCCAAGCCAAAGAAGAAGAAAAAAAGACTTATTTAGTATTTCCAAGTAAGTTTAGCAAAGAATCACTGTGCTCCATTTACACCTTGTGAGAAAAGGAAGAAGGGAAGGAAAAGAAAGGAAAGGAAAGAGAAAGAAATGCACCTGGTTAGGGACCAGATCACTTCACCTCCTCCAATATAGCCTCGTCCCTGCACCCAGCTGCCTGCTCTTCAATGCCCCTCCTCAGCCCCAGGTTCCAATTTTCTGGAAGCAGTTGGTTTCCTGCAGCCTAGCAGTAGGTATTTGACTGCTCAGTGAGAAGCCCCCCCCCCACCATGTACAACACCCCTCCCTCCCACCCCCTGCCTTCTGAGAGTTTGCTGAGATTTCCGGAATGGCACCCATTCGAGATAGGATAGCATTTGAAAATTCTAATTTGTTTCAGTTCCTCCGTCTTCATCACATCTACTCTTAGGACGAGGTTTTTCAGTCGAGATCATCCGACATCAGGGTGGTTTCACAGAGCAGACTCGATGGGCCAAATGGCCTGCTGCTGTTCCTTTCTCTTGTGATCTTGTGAGATCCTTCAAAAACCATGTCTTCTCCTCCACCACCATCAACTCAACCCTTCCTGGCATCTCCTCCATTTCCCACATATCTGCCCTGGTCCCCTCTGCTCGAGAAGCAAAAAAAGGGACAGGATTCTCCTTATTCTCACCTAACTGTAGGGGGGAATGGCTAGCATAGCAGTAAGCACCATGCCAATGAATTGGACTGTGGCTCGAATCTCATGCTGTCTGTAAGGATACATTCTCATCATGTCTGTGTGGGTTTTTCCCGGGGAATCTAATTTCCTCCAACCATTCAAAACGTACTGGATGTTGTAGCTCATTTGGGAGTAATTGGGTGGGATGGGCTTGTGGGCAAAAAGGGCCTGTTACCGTGCTGTATGTCTAAAATAATAAAGAAAACATCAGCTTCCACATCCAACATATTGTCCTCCACAATTCCCCTCACCTACAACATAGTCCCACCACCAGACATATCTTCCCTTCTTCTTCCCTCTCTGCCTTCAGTAGGGACCGCTTCCTCCATGGCTTCCGTGTCCTCTCCTCCCTCCCCACCTATCATCCCCTTAGTACCTATCCCCTGTGAGAGCAGGAGATGCTTCACTTGCACCCACACCTCCTCCCTCACCATCCTTCAAAGTGTACCGACACTTCACTTCAGGGGTCGTCTACTGCAACGGAGGGTCTCATTGTGGTCTCCTCTACATCGGAGAGACTGGACCACAGACTAGGAGATTGCTACATTGAGCACCGTCACTCTATCCACCATAACAGCAGGGGTGTCCCAGTGGCCACCCACTTCTGTTCCCCATCCCAATCCTGCGATAACATGTTTTCCCATGGCCTCATGCACTGCCAAACTGAGGCCACCCATAAATTGGAGATTCTCTCTCTCTCTCTCTCTCTCTCTCTCTCTCTCTCTCTCTCTCTCTCTCTCTCTCTCTCTCTCTCTCTCTCTCTCTCTCTCTTTCTCACTCTCTCTCTCTTTCTATCTATCTATCTCTCTCCCTGTTCCTCTGACTCCTTTCCTTCTGTTCTCCATCACCTTCCCTCTCCATTCACAGTGATATACCCCTCTCCCAATCACCTCAGCCCTCCCACCCATATCCACCTTGTTTCTCTTGCCTGTGGGCCTGTGCTCCTCCCCCTGTCCCCTCCCTCCAACCACCATTTTATTCAGATGCCTGCCTGTAACAGGCCCTCTCGGCCATTCTCGTCTGTGCTGAACCTTTTTGTTTTACCCAGTCCCTGCACTCAGCCCAAGCCCTCCACACCTACTCATCCATTTACCTGTCCAAATTCTCCTTAAATGTTAAAATTAAGCCGGCATTGACTACTTCAGCTGGCAGCTCATTCCACACCCCCACCACTCGCTGCATGAAGAGGTTCCCCCTCATGTTCGCCCAAACCTTAACCCATGTCCTCTGGTTTGTATTTCACCTACACCCAGTGGAAAAAGCCTGTCTACAGTTACTCTGTCAATCCCCCTCATAATTTTAAGAACCTCTACCAAATCTCCCCTCATTCTTCGATAGTCCAGGAAATTAAATCCTAACCTGTTTAACCATTCCCTGTTACTCAGTTCCTGAAGTCCAGCCAATATTCTGATAAATCTTCTCTACACCTTTTCTATCTTATTCATGTCTTTCCGTAGTTAGGTGATCAAATTGTACATAATCCTTTGAATTTGGCCTCACCCATGTCTTGTGCAAATTTACCATAATCATGTAATTATTTATCCTTGTTTCATATCCTGCCACATTTACAGAAAATCCACAGGAATTGTGTACATCTCAATAAAACTTCTCCTCATTCTTCTGCACTCCAATCTGTTTAGATGTTCTTGAAAGGACAGTCATTATGTATGTTTTGGGGAATTCTCTCATCCCTATACGGCTGCCTAACCTTTTATCCAGGATCATCAGGACTGGACATCTGCTATTGTTTAGAATCTTCTATTTTGGAATCATTTTGATTTCTATCCCTTTAAGCCTGCCCGAATCCCAATCACACTTCTCTCTCTCTCTCCAACACCCCCCCCCCACCCCACCCCTGCTGCACCAGCACTGCAACAACAGCCCCTTCTTGGTTCCACTGGTACAGCGGCTTCAGCCACCTGGGGGATTATGGGTAATGACAACGGCCATTGAGCCGCCACCAGGCTGACCGAAAGTGCTGTGATGCTTGAATAGGCAATTCAGAGGCGCTTATAAGGTAGGGGAACGCGACGGGATACATGGGAGTTGAGCGAGTGTCGCGCCGGGTCATGTTTGGCACCCAACTCCACGTTTGATGATAAAAGTGCCGGTTTTCGAAGGATGCTGGTTTTTGGAATTCTGGATGAAAGGTTGAGCACCTGTAACAATCCATCTATACCTCCCTCTGTGTTGGGAAAGCTGCCAGCTTATTAAAGGACCTACCCCACTCTGGTCACATACTCATTTCCCTCCTTCCATCAAGCAGAACTTTCATGAGCTAGAAAACACAAAGTTCCGGATTCGAGGACAGTTTCTTTCAATCTTTTGATGGACCTCTCATTGGTCAAAGTTGATGCCTTTGCAGTTTAAATTGTACTACCTTGCTCTTAACCTTTGTGTAACTCTATACCAGTGATTCTCAACTTTTTCCTTTCCACTCACTTTCCACTTTAAGTAATCCCTCAGCCATAAGTGCTCTGTGATTAGTGAGGGATTGCTTCAGGTGATATGTGAGTGGGTAGGGAAGGTTGAGAATCACTGCTCTAGACCCAATTGTTACTGAAATTTTTTGCTTGAGAAAAATTCTCATTGGCCCATTTCCTGTGGAGTTATGACACCGTGCACATAACGAGTCAATGAGGGCAATTAAAACAGTAGTTTTCAACCTTTTCCTTTTCACCCACGTACCAGTTTAAGCAGTCCCTTACCATTCACAGAGCACCTATGGCATAGGGAATACTTAAAGTGGTATGTAAGTGGAAAGGAAAAGGTTGATAACCATTACTCTATGCCCTACACTCTTTGAATGACCGTAACCCTACACACTGCACTTTGGTGTGCTTGCTTTATTGCTGCACTCCCTGTATACTTAAGTATGGGTTAACTCACCTGAATAGTATGGAGAACAAAGTTTTTCCACTGTACCTTGGTACTTGTGACAATAAACAATTCAATTCAAATGTATACATTAGCATAGAATGTTATCCAATGCATTTAATATGTTATCAGACAGTAATTTCAAATGAAGTCAAATGTTGAGATGTTAACCTTAATATTACAGTTAGCAGTAAATGCCTATACTTCAAGTCGTCACCTTTATTTATCGTTCATACAATGCTCGCATGGTAAAGGCAAGATAGCAGTTATTCAGGACCACAGAGCAGATTTACATAAATACAATTTAGAATAGAAGTTAAACACATTGAAATATTACAATATATACAATGACAGTCCACTGTACACTATCCACATATGTTCTGGGAGTTCAGGAGCCTGATGACTTGGGGTGAAAAAAAAACTGTTACCCAATCCGGATGCAGCTGTGGTACCTCCTACCAGATGGCAGAAGGGAGAACATGTAGGGGGTGGAGTCTTTCACAATGTTTATTGCTGTTTGCCTGCTTTGAGTGTTGTAGATGTCTTTCATGGTAGGGAAAGAGCCCCGATTGATCTTTTCCGCTGACTTCACTCTCCTCTGCAGGGTCTTGCAGTCTGAGGTGGTGCAGCTTCCAAACCAGGTGGGGATGCAGTTGCACAGGATGCTCTCAACACACATCCCCCACAGAGGGTAGTGAGGATGGAGGACAGGAGTCAATCCCTCGCACCCCCACCTCAGCCTTCGCAGGAAGTAGAGGCGCTGCTGGGCTTTCATCACTGTGGAGCTGGTGTTAAGGGTCCAGGTGAGATACTCCACCAAGTACACTCCAAGGAACTTGACATTCCTGATTACCTCAATGGTGGAGCCACCAATAGTTAGCGGAGTGTGGTCAAAACCCATCTCTTTTGCTCTCTTATGGTTCAGCTACAGGTTGTTGGCTCTGCACCAGTCCGTTAGCGAATGCACCTCATCTCTGTTCGCTGACTCATCATTCTTACTGATCAGGCCCACCACGATCGTGTCGTCGGCAAACTTGATGACGGGGTCGAGCTGTGCTTAGCTGCACCGCCATGGGTCAGCAGAGTGAACAGCGGTGGGATCAGTGAACCGGTGCGGACTCGAAAGGCCAACATGGCCTGTTTCCGCTCCGTAAATGGTTATATGGTTATATGGATGATAAATAAATGTAGGCACAAGTCATTCGAATGGATTCCCACCAAAAATGTCAATGAATTGTCACATTCTCATTGTCCCATGTCAGAAAATATTTATCAAATGTGAAACACGAAAGTCTGCAGATGCTGTGATTGTATTCCTTGAAGAAGGGCTCAGGCCCGAAATGTCGGCAATATATCATTATCTCCGATGGACGCTGCAAGACCAGCTGAGTTCTCCCAGCATTCTGGTGTGTTTTTTTTAACATTCATCAAATGGCTAGATGAAGGAGTGGAGTGCATGTGCAAAAAATGCTGAGCTTATTGGGATTCACATTTGAAGCCACAGTTAATTCTTGGCAAAATGTGATCCCTCAGGAGAGAATTCAGTTAAATGGATGGGTTTCAAAGGCCAAGTTAACGAACGAGAATGATGAACGACCAACGGAATGGACCAGGCTGGTTGTATGTCTGAGTGTATTGCATTGAGGACTGGAGAATGCCGCTTCATCGGGTTGTACTTGTGCAATCGGATGACAACAAACTTGACTTTATTTCCCTTAGCTCTACCCTCTCTATTCACCGAGCCATCACCCCTCCCTCTTCTTGCTGCTATCCCCTCCCTCCCTCCCTTATCCACCTATTACGTCCTGACTTTAGGACCGTGCTCTGCTCCCCACCACTCCAAAGAGTGCCAGGTTTTTAATTTAAAAATAATTTTGACTTACAACTGGCCATTTCAGCCCATGAGTCCATCCCGCCCAATTTATACCCCGTTAACCTACACCCCTGGTATGTTTTGAATGGTGGGAAGAAACCGAAGACCCTGGAGAAAACCCATCCTGGCGCTGTAAAGGCATGGCGCTAACCGCTGCACCAACCGTGAGGCCCTGCACCCTAGTAACTCTGTAAACAGAGTGAACAAGATGAAGGAGACTGCTCACAGAAAACTACTGTAGTATCCGCCATCTGATTCCCATCGAAGCCTTGCATTATCTTGTAATAATTCAAAGATTAAAGCTTAAGCCAGTGTGGAAATAAACTCCATCGGCTAATCTAAATTGAAACGCGCTGAGAAATCACAATCCTTTTAGAAAATCCCTCTTGCATTCCTAAAATCCCCTAAACCTCCAGGGAGCAGGTAGAATGAATTACAATTATTGCAATATTATTTGTAAACAGGATGCACAAGAAAATAAATTCTTCCACCTCGAGTATACAAAGGTCATCTGCAGGTCTGTGTGAGAAGAGCATTTTTATACTGCAGCCTGTCGTCCGTGGGATTCCTGGATTGCAGAAAAATGTTCCAAACAATGAGCAATCAACTTCCAATATCTTTTTAAAATGTTATTTTAATTTAAATATACAACACGGTAACAAGCACTTTTTGGTCCACAAGGCTTGGCTGCTCAATGACCGTCTATGTCAGCGTTTAAGACGACACCACCGCCCCAAGAATTTCCATGTAAAATGTAAGTTTTGATCTATACTCGGTGTATTAGACTAACCCAAGTCTGGTCCTTACCACTAAGAGCTTACTGCCCTAATAGTCCTTTATCAACCATCCTACTGATCAACAGAGTAATGCTGCTAAGCACACTACTAAGGCACACAGTCTTGGTTATTTAAAATTTCAAGTAATGGCAAAATACTGTCAATTATCTAGCATCAAATGTTCCCAGCTGGTGTAATGTAAACACTCATGATGTTCTTTTGCAGGAACAAACATAGTGTCTACTATAATGTTACCATTTACTTGAAGTTGATCTATTGATTTACCCATGTATAATATCATACTGTTATATATTAGAAATGATGACATAAATTTCACTGCAGGAATTTTCTTTAATTTATAAACTCAGTCTTGCTTCACGATTGACCTAACGAGACAGTGTAAACAGAATGCATCCTGGGACCCTGGCTGATGGGTTATTGTTTGTCAGCTCCTGCAAATGGTGACTGTTAATTTTGTTTGCTATGCTTTCGCTTTTTCCTTTTTTTTGCACAGTACCAGGCCATTTCGGCCCACGGGTCCATGCTGCCCAATTTACACCCAATTAACCTACACCCTCCGGTACGTTTCGAATGGTGGGAGGAAGTTGGAGCCCCTGGGAAAACCCACGCAGACATGGGGAGAATGTACAGACTCCTTACTTCCTTTTTAAAATATTTTTATTGATGTTTACATTATGCAAAATTGAAGAATACAGTTATATACTGCATTGTGCAATTCAAAAGATAAAAAAATAAATTGAAAAAGGCCTTCTAATTCAGAACCCCTACCACGAAGCAAGGTTAAAAACTGACACGTAGGAATCAAATGGCAACAACCCGGAGATGGACAGCCCAGCACCAAAGCTTCAGAACAACCCAAATTCTTTAGATTTTGATAATATTCCATAAATGGGCCTCACGTCTTTTGGAAGTTAATATTTGACTCTTTCGTGGCATATCTAATTGTTTTCTAAACTTAAACTGAGCCATTGAGCATGTGTATGTGTAGGTGGATTGTTGTCTTTCCATTTAATCAAAATTGTCCATCTGGCCATTAATGAAGTAAAAATTTGAGTTGGAGTCAGTCAAACTTCATCTTGAAATGATCTGAATAGAGCAATTAAAGGGTAAAATTCTAATTGGAACTTGAGAATCACTGATAATGCTTGAGAGAGATCTTCCCAAATTTTTTCTAAACTGGAGCAAGTTCAGGAACCGAAGAAGCCTCATCAATTTTACATTTGTCACATGGAGGATTTATGTCTGAATAAAAACGAGACAATTTAACTTTAGGCATATGTACTCTATGGACCACTTTAAATTGAAACAAACATTTGTGCACAAAAGGAGGTCATATTTATCAGATTACAAATAAATAAATATTCATATCCTGTTCCCAATCATTCTAGATCTGAACTAATGAGGCTATCCTTAAATCAAGCAAATTGTTATATATCAGGCATTGAACTTTTATGAGAAAGTTGGAGATCAGTTGTTCTCAACCTTTTTCTTTCCACTTTAAGTATTCCCTATGCCATCAGTGCTCCGTGATTAGTAAGGGATTGCTTAAGGTGGGATGTGGGTGGGAAGAAAAAGTTTGAAAACCACTGTTTTAATCGTACCTCATTGACTCGTTATGTGCACGGCTTCATAACTCCAAAGGAAATGGGCCAATTACCATTTTTCTCAAGCAAAATATTTCAGTAACAATTGGGTCTGGAGCAGTGATTCTCATCCTTTCCTTCCCACCCACATTCCACCTTAAGCAATCCCTTACTAATCACAGAGCACCGATGGCATAGGGATTACTTAAAGTGGTCTGTGAGTGGAAGGAAAAAGTTTGAAAACCACTGGTCTAACTTGTAAAATATCTTTAAAAAAATCAATGTTTTGTAAGTTAAATTTTACCACCAATTGTTCAAAGGAAACAAAATTGTTTTATAACCATACAACCATTTACTGCATATAAACAGGCCAGTTTGGCCCTACTAATCCGTGCCGAACATTATCTCCCACCTCGTATCACTGACCTGCATTTGGCCCATAACCTTCTACACCTCTCCCGTCCATATATCTATCCAACATTTCCTTGAATATTAACATAGATCTCGCTTCTACCACCACTGCTAGAAGTTCATTCCACATCTTGATTCCTCTAAACTTTTCCCCTTTTACTCTCAATCCATGTCCTCTCAGCGGAACAAGCCTGTTCACATCGACTCTATCTTTCCCTCTTACCATATTGAATACCTCGATCAAATCACCCCTCAATCTTTCATACTCCAGGGAATAAAGTTCCAGCCTGCTCAACTACTCCCTGTAACTCAAACCCTCATAAACTTCCTCTGCATTATTTCTATACTGTTTATATCCTTCCTGTAGGGAAGGATATAACACTGCACACAATATTCCAAATTTGGCCTCACCAATGCCTTATATAACTTCAACATAACATCTCAACCCCTGTGTTCTACACTCTGATTTATGAAAACCAACATACTAAATGCCTTCTTCATCATCCTATCAGGGAATTATGTACCATGACTCCTAAATCCCTTTGTTCCACTGCACTCCTCAATTGTCTACCATTTAACAAGTATGTCCTATTTTGATGTAGCCCCTCATATTTATCAGTATTAAACTCCATCTGCCATCTTTCAGCCCACTCTTCTAACTGTCCTATATCACCCTGTAAGCTTTGATAATCTTCCTCATTGTCCACAACACCACCAACCTTTGTATCATCTGCAAATTTACTAATTCAATTTGCCACCCTATCATCTAGATAGTTAATATACATGACAAACAGCAGTGGACCCAGTACCAATCCCTGAGGTACTCCGCTCGACACCGGCCTCCAATTCAACAAACAATTTTCCACCACTTCTCTCTGGGATCTCCCATCTAACCATTGCTGAATCCATCTTACTACTTCATCATTAATACCTAATACTTCCAACTTCCTTCCAACCCTCTTATAGGGAACCTTATCAAAAGTCTTACTAAAGTCCAAATAGACAACATCCACTGCCTTCCCCTCATCTACCTTTTTAGTAACCTCCTCGAAAAACTCTATAAGATTTGTTAAACATGATCTGCCATATACAAAACCATGCTGACTAATCCCTGTCTTTTCAAACCATCTCAAAGAACACTTTCCATTAATTTACCCACCACCAGTGTCAGTCTTACAGGCCTATAATTCCCAGGTCTACTTTTGGATCCATTTTTGAACAGCGGAACAACACGAGTCACCCTCCAGTACTCAGGCACTTCCCTTGTGGCCAGTGACATTTTAAACATTTCTGTCAATGCCCCCACTATTTGTTCACTAACCCCCTTCTGAGGAAATTTACTTTAGGACCTGGAGGCTTATCCACCTTGATCTTTTTCAATATAGCCAAAACTACCACCTCATTAATTCTTATATTATCCATGAGCTCCCTACCATATTTCTTCACTTCATCTGACTCAATATTCTTTTCATTAGTGAATATTGAAGAAAAAAATATTTAAAAATTCCATCCATCTCCTCTGTCTTCTCACAGAGCCAAACCTCTCATCTTCAAGGGGTCTAATTTTATCCCTCACTATTCTTTTACTTTTAATGTACCTATAGAAACTATTTGGATTTATTTTTACTTTTCCCTCCAAAGCAACTTCATATCTCCTTTTAGCCATTCTAATTTCTTTCTTAAGATTTTTTTATATAAAAACACTCCTTTTTTACTCAAGCAGTTCATCCCTTCCCTGCTGTTTCTACCTGTTGTACACATCCCTCTTCCTCCGATCCAAGTTCCCATTATCTTTTGAAAACCAAGGCTCCCTACAGTTTCTAACCTTTCCTTTTATCCTCATGGGAACAAACCAACTCTGGGCTCTCAAAACTTCTCTTTTGAATATCCTCCATTTATCTGCTACATCCTTCCCTGAAAATATCTTATCCCAATCTACACCCTCCAAATCTTTTCTCATCCCCTCAAAATTTGCTTTCTTCCAATCAAGAATCTCCACCTTTGGCCCATCTCTATTCTTTTCCATTACTAGCCTAAAACTAATAGTATTGTGATCACTAGACCCAAAATGTTCCCCAACACAAACCTCTGTCACCTGACCTATCTCGTTCCCTATTAGGAGATCCAATACTGCCCCTTTTCGAGTCGGTTTCTTTACATATTGATTCAGAAAACTTTCCTGAACACACTTAAAAAACTCAGTCTGAGGTTTGGTCAGTTGACTGGCGACAGACTCATTTTTTCATTTGGTACACCAGAGGATGTCCGCTTCGGCTCCGACTTCTCTGGGGTGGCTGAAACCTGCATCAATATCATCAAGCAGCAGCTCTAGAAAAGCCTGTTCAAACATGAGGCAGGGTTTGTGTCCTTCCACCAGTGTGAGCATCTCATCCATGAGGGCGGACGGCGTTCTGTCCCCCAGGCCGTTCAGGTGCCCTCTCACATCTAGAGAGCCTAAAGGTGCTGATGAGTAATGATTACTTTCCTCCTGTGAGGCCTGGATGCCATCTCCTGGTCAAAGGAGCTGACCATGTGGTGACACTTGGTAGAGTCAGAAGTGATTTGTTTAATCTGGAACTGTGCTTCCACTTGTCCAATCCATGTGCAGGGTCATTGTGTGCAGTTTCACTCCATGTTGAGTAGTCCAAAAAAAAAGTTTGGAATTGTCATGTTCACCAATGTACGAGCATGTTAACCAAGTGAAAGAACAAGGCAAGCAGTCGGTTGGCCCGTCGGAACTCATGAGCTTTATTTTGACTAGTGTGTTCCTCCTTTAAGGCATTCAAAGCGCCCGCCCCTGTGCGCCAGAAATGACATCATCATGATGTAAGTGCACAGCCTGCACGCATACGGGCCCCTGAGCTTCTACAGGAATAGAAGGCCACGTGATGCCATCTTTGATACGGCTGCTCTAATGCCTCACACATAACACAAAGTCGGTTCACTTGGCCATCAAATACATCCATCACCATAAAACATTCAATAAATTATGTATATTAAAATAAGAATAACAGTTTTTAATAAAAACAGTTTGATCTTCAGAGATGATTAATGGTAAAATATTCTTCAATATTTTAGACAAAATCTTCATATCTACATTAAGTAAAGAAATAGGTCGATAAGAAACACATTCAATTGATCCTTCCCTTTTTTTCAAACTAAGAGAAATACAAGCTTCATTAAAAAATGATGGAAGATTCCCTTGTTTAAATGAGCCATTAAGCTCAGAACTTAGTTGGGACACAAGCAATTTGGAAATAGATTTATAAAGTACGGCTGTTGGGGTTCTCCCGGGATGCTTCTCATGGGTGCTGTGCGACCTGCATAGTTTATCCGGCTTGTTTGAGCATTGCATTTGACTCCAGTATTTGCATATTTTCTTGTTTAACAATACTGGGGGGAGGGGGGGGGAGCTTTTGCCGGGATTGGAGGAGTTCATTCATGTGCAGAGTTTGGATAGGCTGGGCTTGGTTTTCCTGGAGTGAACGTGGCTCTATGGTGACCTGGTGGAGAGAGGTTGCAAGATCCAGGAAGCAGCGGATCAGCTTAGAGCATCAGAAATAGGAAGAACCCACCTCCCCCCCACCCACAACTCTGCACCTGTTGAGAAGGAGAAGCAGAGGAGATGACCTGACAGGATGGTGACCATGGTGGGACCCACACAGACGGTCAGCCACTTGTAGTCAGTGAATCCACACGGGGTGCGGGATGCTGAAGACTGGCTCATGGGAACCAGGTATCAGAGCTAGGATCTGAGAGGGGTGCTGTGGGCAAGAAGGGCTCCTGAAGGGCATCGGGCGATGAAGGCTTCCTGATTGAATTGGAGGTTTGGATCTGGAGCTCGGGTTGCCGATGAATTGAACAGGAGTTTGTGCGGGAGCGCTGGAAGAAAATCCCTTTAGTGACTCTGAAGGGACTCCCTTTTGCTTCTCTTTCTCTCGTACTATGAGGGGTACTGCGTGACAAAAATGGCATCACTTGTCTGCATTACAGCAGGCAGAAGGTAATTTTGTGTAATATTACATGTTCTGTACTATTACATGACCATAAAGGAATCTTAAATCTTGAAAATTATAGGACTAGATAAGGTATGCAGTCAGAATCTTTTCTTCCTGTGGGAAGTTCATCAACTAAAAGTGGCCTTAGGTTTAAGATTAGATGAGGGAGTTTAAAAGGGGATCTGAGGAGTAAGTTTTGTTCAATTACTTTATAATTTATAATTTTAATTTACTGATGAAGCACAATGTTGTGGAAGTCCAGCAAATAACAAATCTCTCTCTGAAAACCGACAACAACCTTCCTGAGTGGTAACCATTTACCTTTCAAGCACCGAAGCCTGGTGAACTTTATAAATGTTAAATTCTGTGCACAGTAAAAGAATTGCCTGCGACCAGTGAACTTGAAGGAATGAAAAGTGAGATCAGACTGTGGATCAAAGAACTTTTCTGAACTTACAAACCCATTACATACACGTGTGCTTAGAATTAGAAGGGGGTTAAGTTAGGTTAGTTAAGTCAATAGTGATAAGTTAAAGTGTGATTCTGTTTACATGTTTTAAGATAATTAAAAGCAACTTTTGTTGAAGTAACCATTTGTCTTGGTGAATTTCTATTGCTGCTGGGTTTTGGGGTCCTCTGGGCTCGTAACACAACCAACTCTGTACTTTTTTGGAATGTGGGAGTTTGGTGCGCAAGCAAGCACAAAACTCAAAAGTGCAACAGTAAAAGTCTGAACACCAGTTCTTGCCTTAATGGCTCCCCGAGTGACTGGCTCAGGAGGGGCCGGCTCAGGTTTATATTCAGATCGGCTGATGGATAGCCAGCCAGGTAGAGTCAGCCCCTTAGGTTATCTTCCTACAGGTCCAGAGATCGCCCCCTGCAATAAGCTGGTGATCGTATCACCGCAGGGAAGAAACCGGAGCACCCAGAGGAAATCCACGCAGACCTCGGGAAGAAAGTACAAGCACTTTACAGATGGAGCCGGATTCGATCCCAGGTCACTGGTTCTGTAATAGCATTGCGCTAACGCTGCCAGCTTGTTTTACACAGTGAGAGCTTGATATCTGCCATAAGGGATGGCAACCACTACATTTAAGAGTCATTAAGGCAGACATATAATTAGGTAGGACACAGAAGAATACATATAAAACACACAGAAATGCTGGGGAAACTCAGCCTGTCTCACACTGTCCATATGAGATAAAGGTATATTTACCAATGTTTTGGGCTGAGCCCTTCTTCAAGTTATAATCAAAGAACAGGAAGACGGAAGACTGGATGGGGCAGGGTGGGGGGGGGGGTGCAGTAACAAAAGATGTTAATTGGATATGATGAAAAGAAAGGTGAGAATTGATTTTGGCTCTGTGAAAGGAGATAGAGGGAAAAGGGAATAGAGAGAGAGGGAGAGACTGAAGCCGCTTACAGGTGGAATAGCTGGGAGAATGCGGCTCCGGAGCTGACTGCGAGTGTGTGCGAAACGATATTCAGGTGGCAGTGCTGTAGGTGCTGTTCTGGCACCTGAAATGTCCGCAGTGGGGAGAGGTGCTGCGCAGCAAACGCCAGCTCCTGTTGAATGTGGCCATAGTCCCACCCACTTTCAGGTGCCTAGGGGGAGTGCATGGAAGTGGAGAATACACCTACCCAAGGAGGGTTGGGTAAGTACTCCTTGGGTCAGGGTTCTCTGCTGTCAAGAGATCCCCAACAGCCGCATTTGGGTATTTTAGGTGGCTTTACATTGGGGTATTCTGGCCACCTGAAAGTGGCGAGAGAGAGAGAGAGAGAGAGAGAGAGAGAGAGAGAGAGAGAGAGAGAGAGAGAGAGAGAGAGAGAGAGAGAGAGAGAGAGGAAGGAAGTAAAAGGTGAGAGGGGGTAGAAGAGGGACTGGTGTTTTGAGGAAACTGGAGAAATCCAGTTGGAGGATGCCCAGACTGAAGAGGAGATGCTGTTCCTCCAGTTTGCGAGTGGTCTGGACTTCTCCCCCCCCCTCCCCCCCGCCAGTCTTCAGTCTTTATTCTGATGGCATCTTGTTCTTTGCTTATTCCTTTAAGAAGAGCTCAGGCCCGAAATATCAGTAATATATTTTTATCTCCTGTGGACGCTGTGGGGCCGGCGGAGTCCGTTCCTCCAACATTTCTGTGTGTTTTTATTACAATTGCAGCATCTGCAAACTTTTGAGTTTCACACAGAAGGACACATCCAGTGCAGATAAATGGGTTTATAGAGGTGGACAGGAAGGACTCACATGTATGTGAATGGGCCCATTTCCATGCTGCATGACACTATTTGAAAAAAAAGACAATTTTAAGAGGATGTTTTTCCAGTGGGGGATCAGTTAACGTGAGTCAATGAGACATTCAAAGTTCAGACATTCTGAACATGTCACATACAACCCTGACATTCTTTTTCTTGTGGGCCAGGCAGAATTGTCCTTTAGTGCAATACTCTTACAGTTGCCACTGACTGTGGTTCAAATCCAGTGCTGCCTTTGAGGAGTTTGTCCAATCTCCCTGTGTTTGTGTGGAGTTCCTTTGGGTGCTCCAGTTTCCTTCCACCCTTCAAAACATACCGGGGATGTATGTTCATTGGGAGGCATGTGCATGTGGGGTGAAAAGGCCTATGTCTACATTTAAATTTAAAATTGGTTATGCAAAAACTGAACTCAAGAAGTTTTCTATACATGTAAATAAATCAAGAAATTAAAACACATTTACTGAGCAATACAGAGGAAAAAAATGTAACAAAATACAAAATTAAGAGACCTTAAATGAGTCTCTCATTGAGTTTGTTGTTGAGGAGTCTGATAGTGGTGGGGTAGGACCTGGTGGTACGAGCTTTGTGAGCTCTTTCCTGATGACAGGAGCAAGAACAGAGCTGGGTGGTGTGGATCCTTGATGATTGCTGCTGCTCTCCGACGGCAGCGTTCCTGTAGAACAGGGGTTCTCAATCTTTTTCTTTCCACTCACATCCCACTTTAAGTAATCCCTATGCCATTGGTGCTCTGTGATTAGTCAGGGATTACTTAAAGTGAGATGCGAGTGGGAAGGTAAGGTTGAGCCAATTGTTACTGAAATATTTTGCTTGAAAAAAATTGCCATTGGCTCATTTCCTTTGGAGTTATGAAACCTAATGAGTCATTCAGGTTCAATTAAAACGGAGGTTTTCAAACTTTTTCTTTCCACCCATATACTGCCTTAAGCAATCCCTTATCAATCACAGAGCACCAATGGCATAGGAAATACTTAAAGTGGTACATGATTGGAAAGAAAAAGGTTGAGAACCATTGCTGTAGAAGTTCTTGATGGTGAGAAGAGGTTTTGCCTGTGATGTCCTAGGCTGTACCCACTACCTTTGACAGGGCTTTACGCTCGAAGGAGTTGGTGTCCACCTACCAGACCGTGATGCAACCGGACAGCACATTTTCCACCCTGCCAGGGTTTTCCCACGGTCTATGTCAGGACAGGGATGTCGGAATTTCATAACGGCCACTGAGCTGGAACAGCCAGGGGTGAGGACGCACAGGTTGAGAGCTGATAAACTGAGGCTGGAGAGGGGAGGAGTGTTTGACCTGGCGAAGTTGGGAATCCTTCAATTCAAATGTTTGAGCCCTTGCTGCTCCTCACCTGAACTTCAATTCTGTATCGAAACATCCTCATGAGGCTCATATGCTAAATTATAAATCCTTTGAGATAGCTTACATGGGGGAGAAAAAAAAAACCCCGTCATTTTTGCAAGCACGTTGCCCTGGAATGTATTTGCTTAGATACAACAGCTGGAACAAGATCAGCTAATTATATTTTCCATACTATGGGCATAATAGTGTATAACGCAGCGCTGAAAATGATTGCTCATCTTTTTACTGACTGGAACATTTCAGCAATTATTTATGCCATTATCCTTTTTAATTTTATGCATCATTTCTTGTTGTTTAAATGTGTGCTAATGAGATGATGCGACATGTCAAACTGTCAAGCATTGCATCATCAATAATATTTCTTCATCCTTTAGTGAGCTAGGTGAGGGAGATGTCAAAATTAATACACAGCTATTAACTTGATCTTCACAGTACTAATCCTCTGTGATTAAAGTAGAAATGAGTTGCCGGCATTTTCTCCTGAAATGTACGACGGAAAGGAGAAGGTAATTTTACCAATTTAACCGTGGGAGTTTCTGGCTTGGAACGTTGAACATAGACCACTACAGCACAGCCCAGGCCCCCTCGGCCTTCGATGTCATGCCGAACCATATATTCCTTAAAAGAAAAGTACTAAACTCACCCATCCCCATAACCCCCTATTTTCCTTCAATTCATGTGCCTGTCTAAGAGACTCTTAAATGCCCCTAATGTTCCTGCCTCCCCTACCATCCCAGGCATTCCAAGCACCCACAAATCTCTACGTTAAAAAAACTTACCCCTGATGTCTCCCCTAAACGTCCCTCCCTTCATTTTGTACACATGACCTCTGGTGTTTGCTATTCCTGCCCTGGGAAACAGGCACTGTCTATCTATACCTCTCATAATCTTGAAGGCCTCTATTAAGTCTCCTCTCATCCTTCTATGCTCCTAAGAGAAAAGTCCCAGCTCTGCTAACCTTGCCTCCTAAGATTTGTTTCCCAATCCAGGCAACATCCTGGTAAACTCTTGGCTTGCCTCAGAAAGAAACATTTAACTCTTGCAATTAAATTCTCTGGGTTGTCCTCTGAGACACTCTGGCTTTTCGCTGCCCCTCTATGTACAAGGCGAGGGGAGGAAGGTTTAGGGGAGGTGACAAGATTGCGCTTATTACACGGAGAGTGGTGGGTGGCTGGATTACTTTGCCACAGATGGTGGTGGGATCTGATACAATAGAAGGTTTTAAAAGACTCTAAGGTAGGCACATTGATGCAAGAAGAATGCAGTAAAATCTCCATTATCTAGAATTCAAGTAACCGGCAAAGTAAATAGGTTAAAAATATGAAAGTTTAAAATTGGCGCCCCTGGTAGTTAGTTCGCTGAACCACGCAATATGCAATCTCAAGCAACCGAAAAATCACTTATCCAGCATCTACCAATTTCCATGGGTGCCGGATACTGACGGTTTTACTGTAGGAGGTTCAGGGCATGACATAGGGAAGGTTTAGTTTGATAAATAGGTCTTTATCATTCGGCATAACATCGCAGGCTGTAGGGCCTGCAATAATCTACACTCTATGCTTTGACAATGAAACTCTTCTCTCACACCTGCATTCCCTGCTCTTGTCTTTCCAAGTGGCCAAGAAGATGCATTTGCAGGGTAGATGGCCAGCCAACCCAAATCGGTACCCATGCCTATGATTGGGTCGCCATCACGGAAACATGGCTACAAGGTGACCTTAAATGGGAATTAAACTTTCAAGGGTATCAGGTGGTGCAAAGAGATAGACAGGATGGTAAGGGAGGTGGAGTTGCACTCTTAATCAAAGATGAGCTCCAGGCAGTAGTGAGGGATGATATAAGATCTAAAGAGCATAATGTTGAGTCCATTTAGGTAGAGATAAAGAATAACAAAGGGAAAAAATTATTGGTGGGTGTTATCTATCGCCCACCATATAAAAATAGTTTAGTGGCACAGGAAATAAATAGAGAGATAAGTGAGGCATGTAATAATGATACGGCAGTCGTCATGGGGGACTTTAACTTCCACATAGATTGGGAAAATCAAGTTGCTCGTGGGAGTCTGGAAGAGGACTTCATAGAATGCATCCGCGATAACTTTCTTGAGCAGCATGTTAAGGAACCCACAAGAGAAAATGCTCTCCTGGATCTCGTGTTGTGCAATGAGACAGGTGGAGTAAATGATGTAATAGTCCGAGACCATCTGGGAAATAGCGATCACAGTATGATTGAATTTCTCATTCAGATGGAAGGGGAAATAGTTAGATCTAAAACTAATATATTATGCTTCAACAGGGGTGACTACCATAGGATGAGGGAGGAATTGGGCAGAGTGGACTGGGAGCACAGGCTCATTGATGAAACAGTTAAGGAACAGTGGAAGATTTTCAAAGAAATATTTTGTAATGCTCAACAAAAATATATTCCGGTCAGGAAAAAGGGCAGCAAGGAGGGAAAAATCAACCGTGGTTAACAAAGGAAATAAAGAGTATAAAATTGAAAGCGCAGGTGTACAAAGCTGCAAAGAGCAGTGGGAAACTGGAAGACTGGGAAAACTTTAAGAGACAACAAGGAGTTACAAAGTGGGTAATAAGAAATGGGGAAAAAGATTATGAAAGTAAATTGGCACAAAATATAAAAACAGAAAGCCAAAAATTTTATAAATATATAAAATAGAAGAGGGTGGCCAGAGTTAACATAGGACCCTTGGAGGATGAGAAAGAAAAACTGGTAGCAAAAAATGAGGAAATGGCCAAAGCATTGAACAAATATTTTGTGTCAGTCTTCACGGTGGAAGACACGTCCAGCAGGCCCAAATGCGGAGTTAAGGATGCGAATGTTGGGGAGGGCCTTGATAAAATAGTTGTTACAAAAGAAGTAGTGATGGAGAAACTAATGGGACTAAAGCCAGACAAATCACCTGGTCCTGATGATATGCATCCAAGGGTTCTGAAGGAAATGGCAGAAGCTATAGTTGATGCATTGGTGGTCATAGACCAAAATTCCTTGGATTCTGGGCAGATCTCGGCAGACTGGAAGACAGCAAATGTCACGCCACTTTTTAAGAAGGGATGTAGGCAGAAGACTGGAAATTATCGGCCAATTAGCTTGACGTCTGTAGTTGGAAAAATGCTTAAAGCCGTCATTAAAGATGAAATAGTGAAACTTTTGGAACGTAAGGGTTCAACCAGGCAGACGCAGCATGGTTTTAGAAAGGGAAGATCTTGTTTGACAAATTTGTTAGGATTCTTTGAGGATATAATGGGTGCGGTGGATAGAAGGGAACAGATTGATGTTGTCTATTTGGATTTCCAGAAAGTTACAGGAAAGTGGAGTCCGGGGAAGTCTATTAGCCTGGATTGAAAATTGTTTGTCTGCAGGAGGCAGAAAGTCGGGATAAATGGGAGTTTTTCAGGTGGCAGAGAGTGGTAAGTGGGGTGCCGCAGGGGTCAGTGTTAGGCCCACAACTGTTCATCATTTACATTGATGACTTGGAGGAGGGGACAAAATGTGGTGTAGCCAAGTTTGCGGATGACACCAAATTGAGTGGAAGAGCAAATTGTAATGAGGATGTGGAGAGTCTGCAGAGGGATAGAGTTAAGCTGGATGAGTGGGCAAAGGACTGGCAGATGGAGTACAATGTTAGTAAGTGTGAGGTTATCCACTTTGGCAAGAAAAATAAAAGAGCGGAATATTATTTAAAGGGTGAAAAACTACAGCATGCTGTTGTGCAGAGGGACTTGGGAGGGCTTGTGCATGAATCGCAAAATGTTAGTTTGCAGGTGCAGCAGGTTATTAAGAAGGCAAATGGAATGTTGGCCTTCATCGCTAGAGGAATTGAATTCAGGAGTAGGGAGGTAATGTTGCAACTGTATAAGGTACTGGTGAGACCGCACCTGGAGTACTGAGTCCAGTTCTGGTCTCCATATTTGAGGAAGGATATACTGGCTTTGGAGACGGTCCAGAGGAGGTTTACTAGGTTGATCCCTGGGATGAAGGGGTTGACTTGTGATGAAAGATTAAATCGTCTAGGATTGTATTTGCTCGAGTTCAGAAGAATGAGAGGAGCTCTTATAGAAACATATAGGATTATGAAGGGTATGGATTGGATAGATGTAGGAAGGTTTTTTGAGCTGGCCGGGGAAACTAAAATGAGAGGACACAGTCTCAAGATTCGGGGGAGTAGATTTAGGACAGAGATGAGGAAAAATTGTTTTTCCCAGAGAGTAGTGAATGTTTGGAATTCTCTAACCAGGGAAGTGGTTGAGGCTGCCTCATTAAACATATTTAAAATTCGGTTCGATAAATTTTTATATGATAGAGGAATTAGGGGATATGGGGAGAAAGAAGGCAGGTAGGTGGAGTTAGGTCATAAATTAGATCAGCCATGATCGTATTGAATGGCGGAGCAGGCTCGATGGGCCATTTTTGGCCTACTCCTGTTCCTACTTCCTATGTTCCTATGTTCCAACCCAATAACTTCCAGGGACAGGAAACTACCTTGTGTGAACTGTATTATATTAAGTAACACAATCTGCCAGAAAATCGAATGAACAGAAGCAACACAGGCCTAATGATGCCATTCTAGAAGCAGTGGAGTAATGGGGAGATTTGCTAAAAGCGTTAAGGATTATTGCCTGCTGCCTCTTGGGATTCATAAATCCAAACATGGGCGCAAAATCATGGAAGTTATGTTTAATGCAAGACATGGTGGAGAAACTCAGCAGCATCCATAGGAATTAAGGGGTGACCAATGTTTGGGGCCAACGTCTTCATCAAATATCAATTAGATTAGTTTTAATCTCCATGAAACATTGTCTCAACTACAAGTGGAGAACTGCAGCAGGAATTGATCTGGGTGATGCTGAAAGAACTGGACAGGCCACAGTTATCAACGAGTTGGTGAACCACTCACTGCTTCTCTTCCCGATTTCTGTCCTCAGTTACCAATGGAGCCTTCACTTTGAAGAATTCAACTTAAGAATGTTTTGGGTTTGCCTGTAAGTAGATCCTGGATCTTCAAATCATTCTTAACAAGATATTCTTTGCCCACTCCCTACCCCCCGCCCACATCTTGCGGACAGAGCCAAGGTGCTCAACAAAGCCATCGCCCAGTTTGCGTCCAGTATCTCCGATGTAGAGGAGGTCATGATGGGAGCACCTTAACAGGATGACACCTGCAGATTCACAAGTGAAATGCTGCTTCGCTTGGAAGGACTGTTCGAGGACCTAAATTGTGGTGAGGGAGGAGGTGTGGGACAAGTGGAGCATCTGCTGCAGTTACAGGGGTAGTTCCAAAGGGGACAATTGGTGGGGAGGGAAGAGTGGACAATAGAGTCACAGATGGAGCATTCCCTGCGTAAGGCGGAGAGGGTAATATGCGTCTAGTAGTGGGATCACATAGTGGGTGGTGGAAATGGCAAAGGAGGATATGTTGGAATGGGAGACTGATGGGGTGGTAGGTGAAGACAAGATGAATCCTGTCTATGTTTCATGTGGGGCAGAGAGGGCCAAGGCAGATGAGTGGGTTCTGGATGATTTGCAGGTGTGCGTCGAGTTGATGGTGGTAGAGGGAAAGCCACTTTTTTCGAAGCAGGTAATTATAGGCCAGAGTATGTAGTGTAGGTCAGTAATATGTAAATTATATGCAGATTTCTGAGAGATAGGATATATAGATATTTGGATCATCGTCAGCTGATTAAGGGCAGTCAGTGTTGATTTATATGCGGTAGGATGTGTTTAAGAAATCTTGTAGAGTTTTTTGAGGAAGTTACCAAGAAGGTTGATGAGGGAAAGACTTTGGATATTGTCTATATGGACTTTAGTCAGGCCTTTGACACATGAGAGGTTGGTTCAGAAGGTGAGGACATTAGGTATATATATAGAGAGGTTGCAAACTGGAATCTAAATTGGCTTGGTGGAAGAAAACAGAGAGGGGTGGTGGATGGTTGCTTCTCAGTCTGGAGGTCCATGTCGAGTGGTGGGCCTCAGGGATCTGTGTTGAGACCATTGTTGTTTGTTGTCTATATCAATGACTTAGATGATAATGTGGTGAATTGGATCAACGAGTTTGTTGATGACACAAGGGTAGGAGGCATCATGGACTGTGAGGAAGATTTTCAAAGCTTGCAGAGGGATCCAGACCAGTTGGAAAATTGGGCCACTAAATGGCTGACAGAATTTATGGCAGATAAGTGTGAGGTGATGCACTTTTGAGAGAGTGAATCAGGGTAGGACGCACACAGTAAACTGTAGGCCATTGAGGCGTGCAGAGGAGCAGAGATCTGGGAATACATATACATTGTTCCCTGAAGGTGGTGTCTCATGTGGACTGGGTTGTAAAGAAATGTTTTGGCACCTTAGCCTTTTTAAATCAAAGTATTGAGTATAGAAGGGGGGATGTTATGTGGAAGTTATTCAAGTCATTGGTGAGACCACACTTAGAATATTGTATACATTTTTGGTCACCCAGCAGCAGGAAAGATATCAATAAGATTGAAAGAGTGAAGGAAAGAATTGCTAAGATGCTGCCGGGACTTCAGGAATTGAGTTACCGGGAAAGATTAAACAGGATACGACTAAACTCCTTGTAAGAAGGATGAGGGGAGACTTGATCGAGGTTTATAAGATTATAGGCAGCGTAGATGTGAGTAGGATGCTTCCACTTAGATAGGGGGAGATAACTACGAGAGGTTTTAGCTTTAGGCTGAAAGGGGAGAGGTATAAGGCGA